>NW_027507758.1:346616389-346810375 GCF_037356315.1 Lithobates pipiens
GGCACTAACTGGCATTGGCAGGTGGCACTAACTGGCACTGGCAGGTGGCACAGATTGGCACTGGCAGGTGGCACTGATTGGCACTGGCAGGTGGCACTGATTGGCACTGGCAGGTAGCACTGCTTGGCACTGGCAGATGGCACTGGCAGATTGCATTGGCAGGTGGCACTGGATTGCACTGGCAGGTGGCACTAACTCATTGGCAGGTGGCACTGGATTGCACTGGCAGGTGGCATTGGATGGCACTGGCATTGGCAGGTGGCACTGGCGGGTAGCACTGGCAGGTTTCACGGCCGATAGTGTAACTGTGAAATTGAATGCTCCCTGCAGTGTTGCACTGTGTGAAACTGTATGGAGAGAGAGGAGCTGACAAATTCAGCATGATGTCAGAGGTGGCAGGACCCGGGTGGCCGGAACCTGGAAGCTATCCAGCCAATGATTGGGCCGCTTAAGAAAGGGGAGGGGGCTACATACACGTAGTCGGCCACCCAGATCCCATCCCATTGGCTGGTATTGGAAAGCTGGGTCCCGCCCACCCCGACATTCAGCCTCAATTTTGACAGCTCCTCTCTACACACAGTTTCACACACTGCAGCGCTGCTCTGCCAAAAGTGTGTGGAGAAGGGAGGAGGGATGTCCGAGGCTGCTGAGCTGCTCTCTTCCTGCTCCATCCAGACTACCAGACAGTGCTCTGTGTATGGAGGCACCAGACACAGACCAACAGAGGCACCTGTCATTGACAAAAACCCAGGTGCCTGGGCACAATTTCTAGTGGCGCCTGGGATTTGTGGAGCCCTGTGTGTGTGTGTGTATGTATGTATGTGTGTGTGTGTGTGTGTGTATGTGTGTGTATATGTGTGTGTGTGTGTGTATGTGTATGTGTATATATATATATATATATATATATATATTTATATATAATATATATATATATATATATATATATATATATAAATACTCGCATATGAATAAATGTGATATTGGGAAGTATTATTTGGTGTAGTCCAATATTAACCACTTTCAGACCGGACCATTTTGCTGGTTCAATGACCAGAGGTCTTTTTACAATTTGGCACTGCGCTGCTTTAACTGGTAATTGCGCGGTCATGCAATGTTGTACCCAAACAAAATTTGCGTCCTTTTCTTCCCACAAATAGAGCTTTCTTTTGATGGTATTTGATTGCCTCTGCGATTTTTATTTTTTGCGATATAAACGTATAAAAGACCGCAAATTTTGAAAAAAAAATGATATTTTCTACTTTTTGTTATTAGAAAAATCCAAATAAACTCAATTTTAGTCATACATTTAAGGCCAAAATGTATTCAGCCACATGTCTTTGGTAAAAAAAAAGTCAATAACTGTATATTTATTGGTTTGCGCAAAGTTGTCACATCTACAAACTAAGGTACGTTTTCTGGAATTTACGCAGCTTTTAGTTTACGACTGCCTATCTCATTTCTTGAGGTGCTAAAATGGCAGGGGCAGTACAAAACCCCCCCAAATGACCCCATTTTGGAAAGTAGACCCCCTAAGGAAATTGTTAAGTGGCATGTGAGCCCATTGAATCTTTATTTTTTTTGCCTCAAGCGATTGAATAATGACAAAAAAAAAAAAAATTTTTTTTTTACACCAAAGTTGTCACTAAATGATATATTGCTCACACATGCTATGGGCATATGTGAAATGACACCCCAAAATAAATTCTGCTGCTTCTCCTGAGTACGGGGATATCACATATGTGGGACTTTTTGGGAGCCTAGCCGCGTACGGGGCCCCGAAACCAAGCACCGCCTTCAGGCTTTCTAAGGGCGTAAATTTTTTGATTTCACTTCTCACTACCTATTACAGTTTTGAAGGCCATAAAATGCCAAGATGGCACAAAACCCCCACAAATGACCCCATTTTAGAAAGTAGACACCCCAAGCTATTTGCTGAGAGGCAGTTGAGTCCATGGAATATTTTATATTTTGCCACAAGTTGCGGGAAAATTACAAACTTTTTATTTTATTTTATTTTTTTCACAAAGTTGTCACTAAATGATTTATTGCTCATGCATGCCATGGGCATATGTGAAATGACACCCCAAAAATAAATTCTGCTGCTTCTCCTGAGTACGGGGATACCACATATATGTGGGACTTTTTTGGGAGCCTAGCCGCGTACGGGGCCCCGAAAACCAAGCACCGCCTTCAGGCTTTCTAAGGGCGTTACAGTTTTGAAGGCCATAAAAATGCCAAGATGGCACAAACCCCCCCCCCCCAAATGACCCCATTTTGGAAAGTAGACACCCCTAAATTTAGGGGTACACTAGTGAGACTAGGTAATAAATGGCGGGTGCCTGAAACTATTAAAAAAATAACTAACCAACCAGCGTCACCTGTAACAGTTATATGGTGATCACTGGTGAAAGGGTTAACTAGGGGGCAATCAGGGGGCTTTATGCGGTAGTATATGGGGGTCCCTGGCGCTATAAAAAGCTGCGGCGAACCTAAATACTTACCTGCCTAACTAGCCTCACCTGTGACACTAATACAGCGATCAGAAAAACGATCGCTTATTAGGCTGGGTTCACACTGGAGCGATGCGGGAACGCCACGAATCCGCGGCGGGTTCCCGCATCGCATGCCTCCCGGCGGCAGTTCACACTGCCCTATGCGAACTGCTGGGAGTGTCAGTGAAATGTTAATGACACCCCCAGATCAGTTCGCATATCGCAGTGCGATTTGCAAACTCTGATCGCATGGTGTGAACACCCATGCGATCCGATTCTGCTGCGGACCAAAAAAAGGGTCCCGTGCGAGTTTGCGGCGGGTGCGGCGCAAATTCAGCCATACTATCTGTATGGCTGAACTCGAATCGCACAGAGATTGGATGTGATTTGCACTGCAGTGCGGTGCGAATCACATCCGTTCTCATAAACCGCTGCAATGTGAACCCAGCCTTAGTGACACTGGCGACGGGGGGTGATCACGGGGTTAAACCTTTATTGGGGGGGTTAGGGGGGTACCTTAGAACTAAAGGGGGCTAACCCTAACTGCCCTAACAGTTATTACAGTCACAAATGACACCCGCCGGGTGATCAGGGGGTTAAACCTTTATTAGGTAATAAATGGCGGGTGCCCTGAAACTATAAAAAAAAACTAACCAACCAGCGTCACCTGTAACAGTTATATGGTGATCACTGGTGAAAGGGTTAACTAGGGGGCAATCAGGGGGCTTTATGCGGTAGTATATGGGGGTCCCTGGCGCTATAAAAAGCTGCGGCGAACCTAAATACCTACCTGCCTAACTAGCGTCACCTGTGACACTAATACAGCGATCAGAAAAATGATCGCTTATTAGGCTGGGTTCACACTGGAGCGATGCGGGAACGCCACAAATCCGCGGCGGGTTCCCGCATTGCATGCCTCCCGGCGGCAGTTCACACTGCCCTATGCGAACTGCTGGGAGTGTCAGTGAAATGTTACTGACACCCCCAGATCAGTTCGCATATCGCAGTGCGATCTGCAAACTCGGATCGCATGGTGTGAACACCCATGCGATCCGATTCTGCTGCGGACCAAAAAAAGGGTCCCGTGCGAATTTGCGGCGGGTGCGGCGGGTATTCAGCCATACTATCTGTATGGCTGAACTCGAATCGCACAGAGATCGGATGTGATTTGCACTGCAGTGCGGTGCGAATCACATCCGTTCTCATAAACCGCTGCAATGTGAACCCAGCCTTAGTGACACTGGCGACGGGGGTGATCACGGGTTTAAACCTTTATTGGGGGGGGGGTTAGGGGGGTACCCTAGAGCTAAAGGGGGGCTAACCCTAACTGCCCTAACAGTTATTACAGTCACAAATGACACCAATGCAAAAAAAAAAAGGAAATGCTATTGGTGTCACTGTGACTGGGGGGCAGGGGTGATGGGGGGGTGATCGGGGGGTGAAGGGGGGGGTGTGAGTGTGCCTGGCATGTTCTACTGTGAAGTGTCGTGTTGGTGCAACTCACCGATCCTCTCTCCCCGGTGCCGGAACGAAAAATACCGACACGGAGGAGAGATTACATCACTTCCTCTCCTGTGTTTACATTACAGGAGAGGAAGTGATGTCACGCCTCACTTCCATTCGTCAGGAGCGATCGAGAGGGGTGGCCATGAATGAATGGCCGCCCCTCATCCTGGATCGCTTCTGAATGAAAACCGACCGCCGCTGGCACCGGGGGGGCAGGGACGTACATGTACGCCCATATGCCTGCCCGTGCCATTCTGTCGACGTACATCGTCGTGCGGCGGTCGGCAAGTGGTTAAAGTTCATATAAATTTTGTTGTGTTTTTTTTTTTTTTTTTTTTTCCCTGTCACCTTTATGTGAATAATCAACCTTTGTGACCATGATTCCGCCACCTGCTTCGTGCTTGTAAAGCATGTAAATAAATCCTCCAAGTTGTTATAGTCCTCCTATATCTACTTTCCACTAGGGACCCTCCTAGTCATCTGGTCTGAATGGTAGGTTATTTCTCCTTTTAAAGTGAACTATAAAGTGTTTTAAGATCCTCCTCCTTCTTGGGTCCCTCTTCGGTGTTCTTGGGCCTCTCCCTCCTGTTGAGCGTGCCCCCCAGCAAGCAGCTTGCTATGGGGGCACCTGAGCTAAGCCCGACCCACCCCCTTTCTCTCTTTATTGGTTGACTGACTTTGACAGTAGCGTGGTCCAATGGTACCTTGCTACTGTCTCAGCCAATGAGGAGGGAAGTCACGGCAGCCAAGACACTCCTACAACATCGCTGGATCTAGAGGGACCTCAGGTAAGTATTTGGGGGGCTGCTGCACAAATGTCTTTTTATCCTAATGCATAAAGATAAACAAAACTTCTGCTTTACAATCGATTTAAGGATCCTTGTCTTGCCTCCGTTAGTTATACTTGCTCAGCTATTAGGGAATGTAAAAGAAATCCTCATCTCAGTAAGTAAACTGCAGTTCCTTGTTTGGCAAAAAGTGACACTCTTGTCACCTGTGTGGACAGCAGTTAGGTACTGAACCTCTTTCCCGGCCGGGTCTCTTCTGTCACTGCACAGGAGTCGCACACACATCTATTTCTACTTCCTGTACAGTGACCTGGCCTATACCTACCTATACCATTTATTTCTGTTCATGGATCGACTGAAGGAAGCTCTCTGTATGTCGGGAATGGGATTGGTGCAGGTCTTTCTGCAGTACTGTTGTGTGTGTGTTTTATTTTTTTTTATTTTTATTTTTTTTCACCCATTTAAGTAAGGTTTGGTAGTAGAAATATTCTCAAGATTTTGTATGTCACAAAATAAAACAAAAATGGCTGACAGTCTTTTCTTTCTTTAATGTGTGTAGCTTGGGCTATTAGTGCACCTTGAAGCATACACTTTATAGTTTTATTTTAAAGAAATGTCATTAGTACTTTTGATCTATTAGGACATTTTGAGATTGTTATTAGAATATGTTCCCAAACCACAAAAATAAAATGTGGACTCTTTGTAAATTCCGTTTGGTACTATTGTCATTTTCATATATGAATGAGTATAAGTCTTCATTCTGTATCTAATAATGGAATTTCATTACAGTGTAAGGTCACAGTAAGACTAAGATCTCCAAATAATTGCATGCTGTAAATTGACAATTTAATTATACTGTGCACTTAAATGGGCTTAGAATTACATGTTTTATATATTTTATTTCTGTATTTTACAGCAAATAAACAGTGCTCTCAAGTATACATGTGGATTCGTATTAGTGTGTGCATGTCTCCTCCTGGTTGGGTAAGTAGTTCATGCCGAGAGTGATGTTCAGTAACCAGTCAGTTTATTACCATGTACAATACTATATTCATACTTGACAAAAAGGATTGGCTAATGATCGGTAACTCAATATATCTGCTATAGATGATTTTGATTTTTATACATTTTTATATTGAACTCCTCTAAATGTATAGTGCAATAATTCAACACAAAATGATTGTACAATTGTTTAAACAATGTTTTATTACTATCATTACATTTGTTTGTGTCCGTTTTAATAAATACTCTAATATACACAAAAAACACTATGCAAACTGTTAGAAAAGCTGTATTTCATTTGTGAAAAATAAACTACCTGGTTGGTTGATTTTTCATCCTCTCTCCTGGTTGATGCATTTATTTTGATCTCTGTGGATGGGTGGTGGGGGGTGGGTCTATCCTGGTGGAGTCAGAGAAGCTCCTCTGGTAGACATGCCTTGAAACCTACACATATGTATGTATTCCCTGTGAAACTTAAAGCTCTGACAATTCAAAGTTACATGGGTTTAGTCAGTCCACCCTGGGATAGATTGTCTGCTTGACCAGAAGAGACTGATGTCTGTCCGCAGAGTTCAGCAGGGATGAGGCCATGCAGAGTAGAGCAAGGAAACAACTCAGTGGATGGAATGCAGCTCGCTCCATCTCCCAGAGCTGTAACCTAAAGAGCAATACAGGAGACAGTCTAGGACTCCATGCTGATGTCACATGTGATGTTTGTGGGGGGAACATAGCTAGGCGTTTTGGGACCGTCCTGCCCCTTTGTCAAGCTTACTATCCTAAAAGGGAAGCTATTAATTTATTTTCTTGCATCAGGGGACACAGAGCCATAGTACTTACTATATGGGTTATAGGGGCACTGATAGGTGATGGACACTGGCACGCCCTAAGGCAAGAAGTGTACTCCCTATATAAACCCTCCCACTACTGGGAGTCCTCAGTTTTTTTTCGCCAGTATCTAAGGTGTTGGTCACGAGTAAAGATATACTGTGCTGAGCTCCACTGGAAGCTTCCCTGCTGGGGCTAGCCATGCTGACCGGATCCGTTCTGATGTCCTTTCATGGGCTAAATGGATGGTACCCGGGCCTTGTGTCCGAAAAAACAAGTTTTTGCTTGCGAATGCTTCTCTTTAGTGAGCTGGACCCTGGTATCCAGTACTTTTTGGTAGTAAGGCCATAAAGTTTTTACTGGCAGGGTGCTGTCACGGGTTCAGGATTGTGGGTGACCTGAGGTTCCCCTGTTCCTGAAGGTTTCCTAAAGGTCTCTTGGCCCACCGTGAAGGGTGAAGATTGGGTTTTCATCTCGGATAACCCTGCTGCGAGGAAAAGGTAGGGAGATTTTCTCAGGAATTTCTCCTTCTGTGTATAATGCTGTCATGCCTGTGTGTCGCCACTGGGGGCTGTATTGAGCATTCACTGACCTGATGCTGGCAACAGCGCAGAAGCCTTTCATTTCTCCTCTCCTCCGGCCACAACAGATCCTCCGGTAAGAAAGGGGGGTCTGCTTCTCCTCCTGCGCCCCCAATATTGGTCCTTTTCCCCTTCGGGGGATTGATATAAAAGCAGTTTCCTTTTTGGAAAAAAAAGGGACAGAACGTGTGGCCGCTCAGCGGAGGATTTACCCCCCCTCCGTGCCTGCTGTTTTTACAGAAAGCCTGAGCCGCCGCTCGCGAGGGAAAACGCGTGGCAGATGCCGACCACACATGAGGAAGTGTTAAAGCGCTGTGTATGTGTAGCTGCTGCTGGCTGTGGAGGGACACATGAGGAGGATGGCTCGTTCTGGTTAGTGATGCAGGCATTTCCTTTTGTCGCATTATACTTTACCAGGCTAGGATTAATAGCAGCTAATGGCGCTAGACTATAGCCTAGCAGTGTACATTCTTTTGCTGGTAGTGCCTCTGCTTTATGCTTCAGACTGAGTGTTAATGAGACCAGAAACTCCTCTAAGGGTTCTAAAGGGGTCAATGGTTTTCACTATAAACTAAATCCATTTCCAAAAGAATGTCATCCTCTTCTGAGAGGGATGCAGCTGGTCAGATTGAGCCGTTAGGGGAAACTGTTATTGCATAAACACTTCAGTCCCTGTATATATCATACAAGAGGTTTTTTCTTCTACCATTTGTAATTTGGAAATTAGATTGATGCTATGAATTCTCTCCATAGTGGGGCTAAACATAGCAGATTCCCATCTAGTGCTCAGGACGCTCTTATTGAGGTGCAGGAGGCTGGGGATCAAGTAGATCTTCCCAAATATTTGGAAGATACTTATTTATCCTCTTCTGAGGCTCCTAATATGGAAGGCGTAGCATCACAAGACGGGTTGCTTGTCTACTCCCTTACCTTTTTGCTACTTGAGTCGCCAACAATTTTTTCTGGGAGAATGGTCTCTTCGCCCCGACATCTTCCTAGTGGTATGTCAGAGATGGGGTGTTCCGGACATGGACCTATTCATGTCCAGATTCAACAACAAGGTCAACAACTTTGTGTCGGGAACAAGGGATCCACTAGCAGGCGGAACAGACGCATTAGTCCTCCCATGGGATCAGTTTTTTTTATTGATCTGTGCATTTCCTCCAGTTCTACTTCCTTGCCTTCTCCACAGGATCAAGCAGGAACGAAAGGAGGGGATTCTGGTGGCCCCAGCGGGCCCCAGAAGATCTTGATTTACCAAGATTATAAAGATGGCAGTAGGAGTCGTTTGGCCATTATAGCCAGACCTTCTCGCACAAGGTCCGGTATTCCATCCTACCTTTATGGATGACAAATTTAACAGGTTTGACTGTTGAATCCCACTCTATAAAGGATTGTGGGTGATCTCCTTCAGGTAGTGTTTACTTTGATTAATGCCAGGAAGCCGGCTTCCAGAATCATTTACTATAGAGTCTAGAAAGCATATGTTTCTTGGTGGGGATCCAGGGGTTGGCACCCCAGGAAATATGTCATAGACAGGATGCTTGATTTCCTGCAAATGGGATCTGAAATTAAGTTGGCCTTCACTTCCATCAAGGGTTTAGATCCAGGCTTTGTCAGTGTTTCCTTCTAATGGCCTCTTGCTTCCCAATCTTGGTGCATAGCTTATTCAGTGGTTAACATGGATTAATCCCCCTATCAAGGCACCTCTAATCCTTGGAATTTGAATTTGGTCTTATTGGCTTTGCTGAATCAGCCGTTTGAGCAATTTTAGGAGAAATTCCCTTGGTTCTTTTTGACAAGAAAGATAATCTCTGCCATTTCTTCTGCTAGAAGAGTATCGGAACTAACAGCTCTGTCTTGTAAAGATCCATATTTGATCATGCATAAGGATGAGAAGGTTTTATGTCCTCATCCTGAATTCCAACCAAAAGTGGTAACAGGTTTTCATTTAAACCAAGATATTATTATTGTTTCTCCCCAGAGCCTCAATCTAGGGAAGAGAAGGCACTACATTCCCTTGATGTAGTAAGAGCGATCAGAACCTATTTAAAGGCGACTGCTCAGGTTTGCAAAACACATGTTCATGCTCAGATCTGTAAGGCCGCGACTTGGTCTTTGGTTCATACGTTTATCAGATTTTTTGTTTCAAAAAAGTTTCTTAAGAATTTCACAGTACAAGAATAGTATACACGCAGTAAATCATATAAACAGAGAAAAATTAAGAAAATACAGTTCGACTGAAGCATCAGCGTGATACAATCAAATTACAGTACAACATGTTACCTGGCTAGAGGACCAGGAGTGAGTGAATAGTTTAACCCTGTGCCATATGTTGTGCATGATTCGTGTGAGGAGGTCAGCACAAAAAAAAAAAAAAATAAGTATTCAAAATCCTAAGTATTATGTAGTCACACTAAACAGTCTCTCAGGACTATAGCCAGTAGACTAGTGTGATGTGTACCCTGTTCTACCGAAATTATCATCCTGAGGGTTTTCGTTCTTCTGTTAAGGATCAGGGATATATATGTTAGGGGCAAAAAATTCCCCATTCAAGTGTCCCCGGCATCCGTCCACTCCTATAGGGAACTCACTGTGAACGGGCGAGAACTGTCATACAGATAAAGAAACTCACAAGGAGACTTGATGTGGTCCAGTAGGTGGAGTGTCTATGCATGTTCCTTTTACTCATTAATACGTATTCCAACGTTTATGTGTGTCATAAGTGTAAGCCTATTTGAGGAAGGCATACTTGAGGATTGTTTGGCTTATTAAGAAGTAAATAGGAAAAGTGAAAGATTAGCCTCTGAGGGATGCCTCTTGTAAGAGAGGGAGTGGGGAAGGGACGTGTTTGGGAGACGGACCAAGTTGACGTCAGATGAAATGCAAAACGTGTTCCTACTTTAGGTTGGGAGTGAAGGAGTAATGGTGTTGTTTTTCATGGATTCTCTAAAATGTATCTAACAGGCACAAGTACCACTGAATTTTGCGTGTCTATCATGAGCTTGGTAAATAAGCCTTTCTATTTCTTCAATCCTATCAATCTGTTGGAACCATTCAGCAATAGTAGGGGGGATTGCATTTCTCCAATGTCTGAGAATGCATTGGGTGGCTGCATTGATCATATGTAATGCAAGTGACTTCCTGTAGGCTTGTTTCGGTAGTGGCGTGTGGTGCAGTAGATATTGGGCCAGGGAATATTCTGGGACATACGTAATTATTTTGATAATTTTGGCATGGACTTTTCCAGTATGGTTGAATCATTGGGCATTCCCACCATACATGTAAGAATGTTCCTGTGGCCGCGTTGCATCTCCAGCATGTCGATGGGACATCGGGAAATAGCTTGTGTACTTTATCAGGAGTACGATACCACCTTGAACAGATTTTATCTGTTTTCCTGCACCAAAACATTTATAGACCCTTTGCGTGTATGCTCAGAAATATTAGCTCAGTCATCGTTAGTAATGGTGGTCGATAGTTCGTTTTCCCAGAGCTGTTGTGGTTTTTTTTTTTATGTGGGGTGGTGTCTGAACTTAATAGTGCTGCAATTGTCGAGATTAGATGTATTCGACTGCAAAGTAGTTCAAAAGGGGTGAGCTCTCTATGCCAACGTGAACATGGTTTGGTTGAATTGAAAAAGTGCCTAAGTTGGAGATATTTAAAAAAAGGTAAGTGAAGTTCGGGAAATTTAGAAGCCATGGTGGCATGTGATAGTAGGATATCATTATCAAAGAATTGGTGTGCTCTATATGGGGTCCTATTCATTGTGTTTCTAGGATCATGCCCTCTGACATCTGGGGGGGAAGTCCGGGTTCATGGATAAGGGGGTCATTGGTCCATGTGACAGGTCAAGGTTCAGAGATCAGCAGGTTTTTTCAAACACGTGTAATGTGGAACCTATCAGAGGATGTGTGTAACAGGTTGTGGGGATCGCGTGTTTAGAGATCCATGGAAGATTAGAAGGTGGAACCTGAGCAATTCATGTTCGAGCGGAATCCAAGCTTTATCATTTTGATGTACATGAGAGTCCACTATTCTGGTAAGTAAGTTGGCGTTATAGTAATTATGGATATCCGGTAATCCTAAACCTCCATATTTTTTGTGGAGAATTAGTTTAGCCCAGCTCAGTCTTGGGGGGGCGGTGAAAAACCAAAGACATTTTCTGCACATACTTTTGTATACTTTAAAGAAGGAATTGGGGACTTCTATGGGGATAGTTTGTAACAGATACATCAATCTGGGAAGAACATTCATTTTCAGGATTACTATTCTGCCGAACCATGAAAAGGGACCTTTATGCCAATTTTGAAGATCATCCTGAATTTTAATGAGTGTGGGACTAAAATTCCGTTCATATAGCATTGATAAGTTGGTGGGGATTTTAAAAAATTCGGCATTGAGATACCACAGCTTCTGGCAGGGTGATGTTTAAGGCTTTAGATTTTTCGAAGTTTATTTTTAGATTGGAAATTATTCTAAAAGTGTCCAAATCCTTCAAGAGATTAGGGAGAGTGGTTATGGGATCGGATAGAAATAGCATAATATCATCCGTATATGCGGCAAGTTTAAATTGTTTGTTTTTGATATCGACCCTTTTGATGTTTGGGTTTTCTCTTAGCATGCGCAGGAGGGGTTCCAAGGTCAAAACAAAAATGATCGGGGAGAGAGGGCAGCCTTGGTGGGTTCCGTTGGCGATGGAGAAGGGCGTTCGATGGGTGGCCATTGACCCATATCCTTGCTGTAAGGACCGAGTACAGGACCATTATCATTTGTACAAATCGAGAGGGGAAGCCAAGGCGTTGTAACAAAAGCATCATATAATCCCATGCTACCCTGTTGAACGCCTTCTCCGCATCCAGTGATTGAAAAAAGCCCTTAGTTTGTTTTGTGGTTAACCAATGATGGATGTTCAAGGCTTTAATAGTATTGTCCCTGGCCTCCCTACCAGGGAGGAAACCAACTTGGTCAGTAGCTATCATGTTGGGAAGTATGGGCAGAATGCGATTTGCCAATATTTTAGCATATAGTTTAACATCTACATTGAGTAGAGAGATGGGGCGATAATTGGGGATCAACGTGCTATCTTTACCTTGTTTGGGGATCAGTGTGACGTGTGCTTCTAGGAGATCTGTGTTAGGCCGGGTGGACGTGGACGTTTTGAGAAACTGTGGTATCAGTAGGTCAGAAAAGGATTTGTAGTAGGCTGCCGACAGTCCGTCCAGGCCTGGACTTTTTCCCGCTTTTAGTTGTTTTATGGCAATAGTGGCTTCTTCCTTTGTTAGGGGCGCATCTAAGTTGGTCCTGTCGTTGGGGTCTAGAGGGGATGGGCAATATTTGGATAGAAAGTCCGTTATTCTTTTTTGTCTGTCTCGTGTAGGGTCGTTGGGCATCAATTGTGGCAGGTTATACAAGGAATGAAAGTAGGTCACAAAATGCTGTGCTTTAGTGTCAGAGTCGACTATCAGAGTTCCCCGAGGGCATTGTCATTTTATGTATGATGTGCATTGCTTTCTTTCTTTCGCTCTCGCTAATAGCTTACCAGCTTTATTGCCGAACTCATAAAAAAATTTTTGTGTTAATGCAAATTTACGTTTTTGCGTTTTCTGGAGCTCCTCCAATAGGTCTCCTCTGGCTTCGTTGAGACAGGCGTCTGCTAAAGTGTGCTTGTGAGCCTGTTCAAGAGATCGAATGCGTGCATAAAGTGTTTCAAGACGCGCCTTCCTAATTCTATTTCTCTTCGCCGCTAGGGATATAAGCATTCCCCGCACTAGGCATTTATGTGATGCCCATACAGATGCACTTGGTGTCTCTTCAGTGTTATTTTCTGTGAAGTAATGCAAAAGGCAATCGGCTATAGTTGTTTTGTTTTCCATATCCAGCAGCAATGAATCATCTAAATGCAAAATTGCAGACCTGGGACAAACCTGCGAGAGCTGAAGTGTTAAAGTTATCGGATTATGATCAGACAGGAGCATAGGTTCAATTGTGGCTTGTTCGAGAGACTGTATGTTGGCTTGTGTAATAAAGAAGTGGTCGATTCTGGAATATTTAGTGTGTGGAGGAGAGAAGAAGGTGTCGGGTGTAGTGTGAGTCAACGTTTGTAATTGTGATTTGATGTCCCGTAGTGCTCTATATTTCAGGCAAGATGATCCGTTGGAGGTATCGAGAGAGAGTGATAAAGGCACATTAAAATCTCCGCCCAGGATAAGAACCCCTGTTTGAAAGGAGTTGTGACATGGTATCTCGGAAAAAGGTCACTGGCCTATTTGGGGCATAAATATTCGCTATGGTGATGGGCCGATTTATATATATATATATATATATATATATATATATATATATATATATATATATATATATATATTCTTTAATGAATGTGTATCTACCCTGTGGGTCTGAGATTGTAATAGAGCAGTTTTTTGAGATCAATATAGAGACCCCTTTGGATTTCGCTTGATCATTCGTTGCATGGTAAACTGTGGCGTATTGATGATTTTGGAGTTTTGGAATGGCGTCAGTATGGAAGTGGGTCTCTTGTATCAGAGCTATGTGAGCTTTAGGTTTGTGTAGAGTGTACAGCAAATGGGATATTTTTTCTGGTGTGTTAAGGCTATGGATATTGATTGAGTAGAGCTTAGTTTCAGGTTTCAAACGTGTTTGAGGTGGTGCAGTGATGTTATTGGAGCCTGTGTCCCATCATGGTGGGAAAGGGGTGGAAAAGGAGGGGGGTAGTCAGGAGGGTAGTTGGGGAAGGGGTGGGGGGGTGTACAGGTTAGGCTTTAGATAAAGTGCTTTAAGTAAATGAGAAATGACTACCGATGAGGGGTGTGGTGTATACCACCTCCTCTAGTGGTGTGACAATCGGTGTGGTGCCGAGTGGACAAGGCGATCCCACACTAAACGGTATGCCCTCATGTGGGGGTTGGCGATTACTAAGCCTGGGTTTAGGACTTGCCAAGAGAATGTAAAGTAGGTGGCAATGCGGCTACCTAGGACAGACGAGATGGGTTTTGACTTAGTGAGGCATAATATCCCTGCAGAAAAAACAAAAATAATCTGAAATGTATGGCTGATGGTATCCAGCAACATGCTATTGGGAGGGATAGTTATCACATTTTAACTGACTTGGTATCGCCCTGTTGTACTGCAATCAAAGTAAGCCCTTGTATAAATTTGCTCAACCTGTGTTCCATATAATGCACGTTGGGGCACTTGGACAGGGAGCTTTCAGACTGACAGCATACAGATTAACCACTGTTAACTGATGGGAACCTAAACTGTAAAAAGTTCAATGCATTATAACCGTTCAGCGTAGATAAATTGAACCAAACAAAACACTGGTAACCCATTTTCTAGCCCTTTGAATACATCTACCTTACCCCTTCTGAGACTTTTACCACTGGTCATATCGTAAGTGTATATAGCTATTTGATAGTCAAGAAAACCCAGTCCTACACAATTGGGAAAGATATTCGTTGTTTGGGGGCCACCTCCGACCATAGTATGACTGAAGCCTAATCTTTGTAATCCAGCATTTAGGTGCCTCTGATTAACACTGGCTGTTCATGACCATCAGTTTGATGTTTTTCAACCAGAACAAAAACTGTTGCTGTGTCGTATAGATTGTGTGGAGCAGCCAAGCATCAGGAGTAGCTGCTGTGTGTGTAAGGACATAGAAGTTGCTGTATGTGAAGAACTAGTCTCAACAGAAGGCGGTCCATGGGCAGGCATCTCTTATTTCCGGAGTATGCATTCAGTCAGGACCCAAAAATTCTAAAAGGCATTGCAGCGGGTACAGATCAGTGTAATCGAGGTGGGACATCATTCTGATTACCGCACGGGGTGGGATGAGTGCAGAGATATCTTATGACACGTGTTTAAGTCCAAGTCAGTGTGCCGTCGGACACATGTCCCCTTACCTAGTGTCTCACTCAAGCAACTGAACAGAGGTATGACAGGTTCTATACGGTGCTTTTCAAGTGGGTGGCAATCAAGTGTCCCATAGCTTACTATGTGTGCCAAGTGGGTAATTAGAGCATTAGTACTACTAGCAGGACGGTGTGATGTTTATAGAGATTGTTGCTGCACTCTTGCCCCGAGATGTCTGTTAGTACTTACACTCTGTCGGTGCGGCTGTTTCATGTTCTGTCCGTTCCGGTTGCCCGTTGCTACTGGAGGAGTTAGTTGCACAGGCCAGAATCCACCATCAGTAATGACTCCCGCAATGAGCGACGGATGTGGGCGTGGCTGAAAGGGCAGTCACCAGGGAGACAGGACAAAGGTGTGGTTCAGTGCAACATCTCCGTTTGCCAAAGGTGTTCTGGGATGTTGATCAGATTTTATCAAATCAATATTAAAGGTCATGAGGATATTACCTTTGGGCGCAGTATACTGCAGGCTGCAGTATGAGTCCTCTGGTCTCCTGTTTTTTGTTGTCTTCCTCCCTTAAGTTGCCATTGCTATGGGACATCCCACATAGTAAGTACTATGGCTCTGTGTTCCCGATGTAAGAAAAGAAAACAGGATTTTTAAAACGGCTTACCTGTAAAATCCTTTTCTTTGATGTACATCAGGGGACACAGAGGTCCCTCCCTTCTTGGTATACACTTGTATTGCTTGGCTACAAAACTGAGGACTCCCAGTAGTGGGAGGGGTTATATAGGGAGTACACTTCTTGCCTTAGGGTGTGCCAGTGTCCATCACCTATCAGTGACCCTATAACCCACATAATTACTATGGCTCTGTGTCCCCTGATGTACATCAAAGAAAAGGATTTTTACAGGTAAGCTGTTTTAAAAATCATGTTTTTGTTGCGGGCTCTGCAGTGGAAACTATAGGACAGCAAACTCATATTGAATATTGTTAATTCAAATAAAGTGTATATGCAGTAATATGGATGGAAATTGGTTAATGTAATAAGAAAAAATATGTACGGTATGTGGGCAATGTAATTATAGGCCTGCTTGGTGCAGCTTACTCAGGATGGAAAAAAGTGCGTGCGTGTGTTTTCTCTATCTTTATATCTCTGTCTCTCTGTAGATATCTATATATTAATTGATATATAGCTCTAGATATATTGATATAGATTTATCCTCTATATACAGGGCTTAAAATGTTCTGAGCTACTAGCCAGGCCTCAAGGGTTACTTGCCACCAGTTGCCCTACCCTGCCTCACCCCTAACTGTGCTCCTAACTCCCCTAAACACACCCACATAAATTATCTAGTGAAATTACATTTTAAAATGTTTTATGCAGAATTAAGCAACTTTATCCATGCTCGACAATGCATCCTCACCTGTGCTAATCACTGCAGCCTCACCCATGTCCACCTTTGCAGCCTCACCCGTGTCCATTATGCAGGAAAGCAGAGGAGAGTAAGAGCATTGCCGGCCGAATGATAAGAGCGCAGAGGGAAATCGCTGGAACAGCTTTAATTTCAATTGCGATGTTCCCGCTGCTCGGTGCCCCATACAGCCCCGCCCCCTGGCGGGGGGAACTTTTATAAACGTCACTCATCCCAGGATTGGATGGGTGATCTGTCTATCAAA
Organism: Lithobates pipiens; assembly: GCF_037356315.1. Taxonomy (NCBI): domain Eukaryota; kingdom Metazoa; phylum Chordata; class Amphibia; order Anura; family Ranidae; genus Lithobates; species Lithobates pipiens. The sequence goes on from NW_027507758.1 coordinate 346,633,136, forward strand.
TTCCCTGGGACCAGGGGGCGGGGCTGTGTGTGACAGCGATTGCAGGGAACACTCAGCTATTGAAATGAAAGCTGCTAGTGATTTCCCCCATGCTCTGTTCATCCAGCCAGCCCTCTCCTCTCTTTCCCTCTGTGAGTGCTGGGTGAAGGACTCCCATGCAACCCTCCGGCCAGCGGTGCTCACCCCACCCTCACTCCCAGGCAGCCCACGCTCTCCAGCCCCAAAAATCCACTCGCAATATGTGAGCAGGCAAGTGGAATTTTTGAGGCTATGTGTGTATGTGTGTATGTGTGTGTGTGTGTGTGTGTGTGTGTGTGTGTGTGTGTGTGTATATATATATATATATATATATATCAGCTTTGGAGTCGCTATTGGGGATGCTTTCTATAATCCAAACCCTTACATGGATTTTTTGTACTTTTTGTTTGAAATGTTTGGGAATGCTATAGTCAGTGCTGCCTTGTTTGTTAGCACCACAATGTTCCCTAAATCTGATACTTGGGGTTCTAATCATACGTTCCACATACCACAGGACCAATCAAACAATATGACTAACTCTGTAGAACAATTGACAGCTATAAATGGGGAAAACTTTATCGTTTCCAGAAAAGGTTTTGTGGCCATGCGTAACAAAGTTGCATGTGAGGCATTTGTGTTTCCAACATTGAAACATATTTACTAGATTTCTAAATGGGTTACCTTCACAGGGACAAGTTGCCCTTGCTCAGCCTGGCTGCATTCCTGCTTAACTCTGCATGCAGACACCAGTCTTTTGCTCTCAAGCAGACAATCTATCCCAGGGTGGACAGACTGAACCCATGCAATTTGAATTGCCAGTTCTTTATTTTACAGTGAGTGTATACATGTGTGCTTTTTTTTTCTTCTTTTTTTTTTTTAGTTGCCAATAAATATACACACAGAAGGTGATTTCCTTTCTTTCCCTTTATTGATAAGCCTACAGGATCACCCAGGTTCCACCCCAAGACAAAAAGTGCACTCTCTATATAACCCCTCCCTGGGAGTTCCTCAGTTTTTTTGCCTGTGTCTAAGGTGTTGGTCATGAGTGAAAATGTGCTGTGCTCCACTGGAGCAATCTTTGCTGGGGCTAGCCATGCAGCCGAATCCATTTAAAGTGTTTTTTGGCCGAATTGAATGGTACCCGGGCCTCATATCTGAAGAAACGAGGTCTTGCCTGTAACGCTTCTCTTTAGAGAGCTGGACCCCAGGATCCAGTACTTTTTGATATTAAGGCCATAAACTTTTTACTGGCGGCGGTGCTATTGCAGGTCCAGGATTGTGGGTTTCCTTGAAGATCCCAGCTCCTAAAGTTTTAACGGAACCCACCATGAAGGGTGAAGATTGGGTCTGTTGGTTTACCACAGAAATCCCTGCGGCGGGAAAGGTAAGTGGAGTTTTCTAAGAATTTTTTTCAATTTTCTTATGAATGTCTCCTTTAAATTTACTAAGTGTTGTCATGTGTCACCACTGGGGGCTGTATTGAACCCTTTTGCCATCTCATGCTTCTCAGAGAGCCCACGTTGTGTCCAGGAAGCAGCAGATTTCTCTTCCTCCGGCCAGCAGCAAGACCTCCGGTAAGTCTAGGGGGGGGGGTTCCCTCTCCCCACCAGACGCCACCTGTGCTGTTTTTTTCTTCCCCTCTTCTTGGGGAAGGAGCACTACAAGAAAAAAAAACGCAAACGGCACACCGCTCAGCAGCTCCCCCCCCTGCCACTCGTTCTTCCCTCCCTGTGGATCCCATAGGATCGGAGCTCGCGCAGGAAAGGGCTCGCTTAGCCCAACATTTATGTTCTCAACCGCCCAGCGTGGAAGGGAGCATTTTAAAAATCACCATTTTTGCTGTTGCAGGCTGCGGAGGTAAACAAGATCAAAGGTGACATATTAAAGGTTTGGTGACACAAGCATTCCTTTTCACACATTTACTGCTGCATGAGGCTGGGCATTAATAGCAGCAGTGGAGCTGGACTATTGCTCAAGCAAGTGAAGGCATTCTTTCTGGTAGTACCTCTGCTTTGTGTATCGGGCTATGATCAGAAGGGGGGCATAAAAACGCCTCAAAAGGGGCTCTAGAAAGACTTCTACAGTCACACGGAAGCCTAGAACCATCTCAGTAAAGATGTTATCCTCCCCTTGAGAGTAATATGGCTGGTCAGAGTGAGCCATCAGGAGGGGCACGTGTTGCAGCTGCTCTTAACACTGCAGCCCCTGTGTATATTACTAAGGAGGTTTTTTCTTCAACACTTTAGTTTGGAGCAAACAATTGATGCTTAATCTCATTCCAGAGTGGGACTAAGCTTAACAAGTCCCTGTCCATTTGCTCAGGTCCCTCATGCTGAGGAACAAGGGGCGAGAGATCACAAATTTTTCTCAGGGGACCAGGAAGAGGCTCATGTCTCCTCTTCCGAAGAACCTAATACAGAAAGATCAGGTTCACAGGAAAGGTTGTTGGTACAATCTCTCACTGAATTGATTCACTCCACATTTTTACTGCCAGCAGCGCAGTCCATCGATGAGCCCACTTCTGATTTGGGTTCACTAAAGCCTCCCCAATCGGTTCATGCTTTTCCTATCCGTTTTATGGTTTAAAAAAAAGCTTGTGTATTCTGAGTGGAAGCACCCAGATAAATATGCAAAAGGTTCCAACAGATAAGAAGTTGGAAGTCTTCTTAAAAAAACTAACTTTCGCTCACAGGTTCAACCTGTGCTGGCAGCGATGAGAGTATCTCAGTCCTTAAAGGAGCCGTTTATGGAGGTAATCAAGGTTATTCCTGATCAGCAGGCCCAAGATTTGGCCGGGATATCAGAAGTTTTGTGCTTTATAGTAGACACTATGAAAGATTCTATTCTCCTGGTCTCACAACTCATACTAGGGCTGGTACATGTGCTATGGTTTAAAAATTGGTCAGCTGAAGCACCATGCAAAAAGCTCTTGGCCAGTTTCCGATTTCTTGGTGAATGGTTATTTGAAGACGGTCTGGATAAGTATATCCAAAGAATTTCTAATGGGAAAAGTCCCCTTTTTCCAGTTAAGAAAAAGTTTAAGAATTTTTCTTTTAGGCATGCTTCTTCTCCAGTGCCAGGGGCATCGGCCTCCAGGCAGTCACAATGGCCTTCTCTGTCAAGTGCAAGAGGTAAACCAGGGTCAAAAGAGGAACTGGGGGAGGAAACCCACAAAATAATAAAGCTTCCTTATGAAGGGGCACTCCCGCTCGCTTGAGTGGGGGGAAGCCGCCCACAGTTTTCAAGGATCTGGCAGGAACAATGTCAAGACAGATGGGTGGCTTCCTCAATATCTCTAGCCGGTTCCCGACCAGCGCACGCCGATGTACTTCGGCAGAATGGCACGGGCAGGCATATTGGCGTACAGGTACGTCCAATCTTCAATGCCGCCCTGCCATCGTGAGCGCGCCGGTCGGGACCCCCGTGAGTCCGGTCGCGGGTCCCGCGGACTCTATCGCCACGGGCATACCCCCGATCATCTCACGGGACGGCTGAATGGAGAAATGCCGTTGTAAACAGCATTTCTCCATTCTTCCTAGCAACTAGTGACGCTGATCTCTGCTCCATGTGATTGGAGCAGAGATCAGTGTTCACTAAATGAAAGCCCAACCCCCCACAGTTACTAACACACCCCTAGTAACACACCCCTAGGAACACTTAACCCCTACACTGCCACCCACTGGTTAAACCCTTCACTGCCAGTGTCATTTTCACAGGAATCACTGCATTTATATAGCAGTGATTGCTGTATAACTGACAATGGTCCCAAAAATGTCCGATGTGTCCGCCATAATATTGCAGTCACAAATACTAGTAAAAAAAAAATATTAATAAAAATGCCATAAAATTATCCCTATTTTGTAAACGCTATAACTTTTGCGCAAACCAATCAATAATCGCTTATTGCGGGTTTTTTTTATACCAAAAATATGTATTAGAATATGTATTGGCCTAAACTGAGGGAAAAAAAAAAATTTTTTTTATATATTTTTGGGGGATATTTATTATAACAAAAAGTAAAAAATTCATTTTTTTTCAAAATTGACGCTCTATTTTTGTTTATAGCGCAAAAAATAAAAACCGCAGGGGGTGATCAAATACCACCAAAAGAAAGCTCTATTTGTGGGAAAAAAAGGATGTAAATTTTGTTTGGGAGCCACATCGCACGACCGCGCAATTGTCAGTTAAAGCGATGCAGTGCCGAATCGCAGAAAGTGGTCTGGTCTTTGACCAGCAAAATGGTCCGGTCTGTAAGTGGCTATGTTACAAACTAGAGTTCCGTGGAGTTCCTGTCTCCTTGTTTTCTCAGGACCAGCATTCCTAGAGATCCAGTGAAAAAGAACTCTTTCTAGCTTTGGATCTTCTCTTGTCTCAGAGTGATATTGGTGGTCCCCTTGGAAGAGCAAGGATTAAGGTTTTATTCAAACCTTTTCACGGTTCCAAAACCAAACCAAACTGGGATGTCAGACCCATTTGAGATCTCAAAGATCTAAAACCGGTTTTTGAATATCCATTCTTTTTTGCATGGGGTCAATCCAATCAGTGGACTCCATCCTACAGGGGGGGGAATTTCTGGCGTCAATTGACTTCAAGGATGCTTATCTCCATGTGCCGAATTTCCCCGCTCACCAGAATGTTCTACGCTTCAAGGTAGAAAATCTTTATTTTCAGTTTATAGCTCTGCCGTTCGGTCTAGCTACTGCACCTTGAGTATTTTACAAAGGTCCTGGCTCATTCTTTAGCCAGGCGAAGGGCTCAAGGTATAACAATGCTAGCCTACATAGACAATATACTCTTAATAGATCAGTCGGTAACCTACTTAAACCAAAGTTAGGTCACCACAGTCGGCTACCTGGAATGCCTAGGTTGGATTCTCAACCTAGAGAAATCCTCCTTAAACCCTTCAAGGAGATTGCAGTACTTGGGGCTGATCATAGATACAGTTCAGAAGAAGGTGTTTTTGCCCCAGGAAAGGGTCAGTTCCATAAAGGAACTGATTCAATTGGTCAAAACAAAGAATAATCCTTCTATTCGACTTTGCATGAAGTTATTGGGGAAGATGATGGCCTCTTTCGAGGCCGTTCCTTATGCGCAGTTTTATTCAAGACTGCTGCAAAACAGTATCCTGTCAACTTAGAACAAGAAGGTCCAAGCTCTGCACTTCCCGATGCGTTTATCCCCCGAAGTGCGTCAGAGCATCAATTGGTTACCAGTTACCTGGAAGGTGGGAACAGATGCCAGGCTTTTGGGCTGGGGAGCAGTACTGGAAGAAGCTTCTGTCCAAGGGAAATGGTCCAAATCAGAGATGACCTTGCCCTTCAATATTTTAGAGATTCGGGCAGTACGCCTGGCCCTAGAGGCCTGGATGTTCAGACTATGGAATTATCCTGTCAGGATATAATACGACAATGCCACAACAGTGGCCTATATCCATCACCAAGCAGGCATGAGAAGTCCTGCAGCTCAGAGAGGTGAATCATATTATTTTTCGGGCAGAAAACAACATTCCTTGCTTATCAGCAATTTTCATTCCAGGGATAGAGAATTGGCAAGCGGACTACTTGAGTCGCCAACAATTGTTCCTGGGAGAATAGTCCATTCACCCTGACATCTTTCTGTCAAAATGTCAAAAATGGGGAGTCCCGGATGTGGATCTGTTTGCGTCCAGGTTCAACAAGATCGTCAACTTTGTGTCAAGGACAAGGGATCAGATGGCCTTTGTTTTTTCCATGAGATCAGTTTTCACTGATTTATGCGTTCCCTCCTGTTCCGCTGCTTCCACGCCGCCTTCGCAGGATAAAACAAGAACAAAGGGAGGGGATTCTTGTGGCCCAGGAGATCTTGGTTTTCCGAGATTGTAAAAATGGCAGTAGGGGACCCTCTGGGACTCTCTCGCAAGGTCTGGTATTCCATCCTACCTTACAAACGTTAAATTTAACAGTTTGGCTATTGAGACCCACATTCTGAAAGACCTTGGGTTCAGCTTCAGTAGTTTCTGCTTTGGTTAATGCTAGGAAGCCAGCCTCCAGAGTCATATACTATAGTGTCTGGAAGGCAGATGTCTCCTGGTGTGAATCCAGGGTTGCCCCCCCCCTCCCCCCCGCCCAGGAAATATGTCATAGGTGTAGGATCCTTGAATTCCTACAGATGGGATTAGAAATGAAGCTGGCCTTGAGTTCTATCTAGGGCAGGTGTCGGCCTTATCTGTGTTTTTTTTTTTTTTTTTTTCTCAATGACCACTTGTTTCACGTTCCATGGTTCGTAAATTTATTCAAGGGGTAACATGGATTAATCCTCCAGTTGGGTCACCCCTGAACCCTTGGAATTTGAATTTAGTCCTGTTGGCATTACAGAAACAGCCTTTTGAGCCAATACAAGATATTCTCTTGGTCCACTTGACGAGGAAAATAATTGTCTTGCTTGCCATATCTTCTGCTAGAAGAGTATCAGAGTTGGCTGCTCTTTTTTGTAAATCGTTATATTTGATTATTCGTTAGGATGAGGTTGTATTGCGGCCTCATCCTAATTTCCACCTGAAGGAAGTGTCCAAATTTCATTTGAACCAGGATGATGTTCATTTTTTCCAGAACCTCGTTCTATGAAAGGAAGGTCGCTACATTCTCTTGATGTGCTGAGAGCGGTCAAGGTCTATTTGAAAGTGATTGCTCAGTTTCGTAAAACAAATGTTTTGTTTGTGTTGCCAGATGGTCCTAAAAGAGGACAGGCAGCATCAAAATCTACTATCTATACGGATTTGTCAAGCGATTGTTCAAGCTTATGGTTTAAAGAGAAAAATTCCTACTTTTCATGTTAAAGCGCACTCCACCATGGCTGTTAGTGCTTCTTGGGCAGTCCATCACCAACTTGGTCTTCAGTCCATACATTTACCAGATTCTATCAGGTAGATGTAAAGGTCATGAGGATATCGCCTTCGGGCGCAGTGTACTACAGGCTGCAGTATGAGTCCTCTGGTCTCTTAGTGCCCTATTTTGTTGTCTCTCCCTCCCTTCAGTTGGCATTGCTATGGTACATCCCACATAGTAACTACTATGGCTCGGTGTCCCGTGTTGTACGGTAAGAAAATAGGATTTTTATAACAGCTTACCTGTAAAATCCTTTTCTTTGAAGTACATCATGGGACACAGAGGTCCCTCCCTTCTTTGTTATACATGTCTATTGATTTTCTACAAAACTGAGAAACTCCCAGCAGTGGGAGGGGTTATATGGAGTGCACTTTTTGTCTTGGTGTGCCAGTGTCCATCACATGAAGGTGACCTTTAACCCACATAGTTACATAGTAACTACTATGGCTCTATGTCCCGTGATGTACTTCAAAGAAAAGCATTTTACAGGTAAGCTGTTATCAAAATCCTATTTTGTGCACCATCTTTTATATTTTATTAGAACTCCACATTTGGCCCTGTCTGTGCTGCACATTCCAGACTTTTGGAAAATTGACAGGTCGCTATTCTCCGTCCCGGAGAATGGGTTCTAGATCTGGAGGTGCTTCAATCCCTCTTCCACAGTTGAGGAACTCTGGATGTTCAGGTTCTAGGTTCAACAGCAAACTAGAGAGATATGTAGTGCTTTTCTGCCTCCTAAATCTCCTTCCTCCATCTGCTTTGCAGGACTGGCATGCAAGACCATGCTGATGATTCTTATTCCCCAGATCCCAGGGGGATGGGTTCCTAGAATTTAGTCAAGCTCCTGGCATGCTCTCCGTGTGCTGTCCTGGATTGTCCAGACCTGCTGATCCAAGGGCCCTTGCTTCACTGATTTTAACAACATGGCTGTTGAAGCTCAGGACCTGAAAGTCAGCTCCTATTTTTGTCAGTTCTCCAGAAACCGCCTTTTAGATCCTACCAGGGATGTTCCTCTCCTTGTCCTTAATGATAAGGTTGCTGTCATGTTGCAATTATTTCAGTATGTAGAGTTTCTGAGCTGGCATCCTATAAGAAACCGTTTCTTGTTCTACCAAAGCATTTACCCAAGGTGGTTTCTTCCTTCGATCTTAACCAGGACGCTGTCTTACCATCTCTGTCCTCTTCTGAAGCATCCGGTACTCTCCATTGCTTGGATGTGGTTTAGACTGTATGAGTCTACCTCTCTGAAACGGCTACCATTCGCCAGTCTGTTGTTCTTTTGCCCTTTCTTGAGGGTTCTTGTAAAAGGTATGTCGTTTCTCATTCCACTAATTCACAGTGGATTTGACAACTCGTTTTCAGGCCTTTTGACTTTATTTTTTAATCATAAATCATAAAACTCCTTTTTTATGCATGTTCAGTTTTTCTTTTAGGTCCTGTTAACTGTTTGTCTCTGTATTGCTTACCCTTCATGGGGTGAACTTGACTTGAACACCTAACTGTAAAAACCTGTTCTTGAAGTGCACCAAAGGACATTCTCCATTCTCTATGCTATAGATAAATAATGGTGTTGCACTGTGCAAGTGCAAATATGTGCCAGAGAGTTAATTGAAATAAGTGAAAATTAATATAGGCAAAACTTGCTAAAGCAAACATTTGAATAAAGTGATTAACATAATGACTGATTGATTGTAAAACAAATGCCATAAATCAAGCCAATATGAAACAAAGTGATAAAAGTCCAATGTGCACAACCAAATTAATAGTGAGAAGGCTGCAATCAACAAAATAGATAGTAATCCAACGATTGAACGATGTGATCCAAAAGGCATTCTACTGTAACAGTCCAAACTATTTTCCACACAGATAATAGATCCCTCCACGTGATACAGCCAAACAACTGGTGCCTGACCAATCTTCAATTAGCAGCACCTCTGTGTGTGCAAGCCCCTTGCCTTACTGCCTTAGGTATACAGCATGAATAAAATCACAGGTAGCAGTCTTCAAATGTTCCCTCTTGGTCAAATGAATGAACCTTCTTTCGATCGAGGTCTCGGTATGCAGGGTTTAAAGCGGAGGTTCACCCTAAAGTGGACCTTCCGCTCATCGGAACCCTCCCCCCCTCCGGCGCCACAATTGGCACCTTTCAGGGGGGAGGGGGGTGCAGATACCTGTACAGTACAGGTATCTGCACCCACTTCCGGGATAGCTCTCTGCGGAAAGGGGCGTAGATTACGCCCCTTTCCGCAAGTGCCCGCCCCTTTCCGCAAGTGCCCCGCTGCCTGCTGGGAAACGCACAGATCCCAGAGGCAGCGGGGACCGTCCTTATTGCGCAGCGCAACTCGCGCATGCGCAGTAGGGAACAGGGAAATGAAGCCGAAAGACTCCATTTCCTGATTCCCATACCCAAGATGGCGGCGGCAGGACCCGAGAGACGATCTAGAGATCGGCTTCGGGTGCCGACATCGCGGGCGCGCTGGACAGGTAAGTGTCACTATTTTAAAAGTCAGCAGCTGCAGTATTTGTAGCTGCTGGCTTTAAAAAAAAAAAAAAAAAAAAGAGTCCCGGCGGACTCCCGCTTTAAATATAAAATAGAAAACAACCCATAGGGTGATCCCATATAGGAGAATTTGTTGTGACCAACAAAAATAAACTCACTTTTTTTTTTAAAAGTAACAAATGGCAACAATCCATGAGCACCGAGCTTGCATGCTTCCACCCAATCTGGTGGTGTCTTTTATTCAGATCCCTATAACAGATCCATATAACAGAAAGATGCCCATAGCGTGTAACAAACAAAGTAAAATAAAACTCACTGTTTAAAAAATGGCAAACTGCGGCAATCCACAATCGCCAAGCTTGTATGTTTCCATCGGTTGCTGGTAATGCCTATTGCTCCAATCACCAGTTTCTGCATGTATTAACATTGCGGTTATTGGAACACCACTGAACACAATGTAGGCTCACACCAGATTGAACAGGTGGAATAACATAGAGGCCAGTGTAGTCAAACAGCTAAATTAAAAATTCCCAAAAATGGGGCATATATACAATGTCCGGAATGGACATCAAATAAATTAGCGATGGAGACACGATGCAATAAAACATTTAAATAAAAATTACGTGAAAAAAGAAAAAAACATTAATAAAAAGGAGACACAGGGAATGACATAGGAATAAATGATGCAACTAAAAATACCAATTGCTGACTAAGTATAAGAATAGAAATTAAAAGCTAAAAGAAAGAAACTTACCAATCCTATCACACAGAACAGGGCGATTGGAGATAACCGATCTAGAAGTAGAAAATGCAAGGGTATATATAGTGGTAGAGAGGAGAGATGTGTAATAAGCAACTAAAAATCACTGATAAAACGGTTTAAATCAAATTCAGTGTTAAAGCGGAGGTCCACCCTAAAATGGACCTCCGCTCATCGGAATCCCCCCCCCCTCCGGCGCCACAATCGGCACCTTTCAGGGGGGAGGGGGGTGCAGTTACCTGGATAATCCAGGTAACTGCACCCACTTCCGGGCTAGCGCTCTGCGGAACGAGCGTAGGTTACGCCTCCGTTCCGCAAGCGCCCGCCCCCTTCAGCAAGTGCCCCGCTGCCTGCTGGGAAACACACAGCTCCCAGAGGCAGCGGGGACCGTCCGGATTGCGCCGCGCGGCTCGCGCATGCGCAGTAGGGAACCGGGAAATGAAGCCGAAAGGCTCCATTTCCTGATTCCCATACCCAAGATGGCGGCGGGACCCGGCAGCCGAGCGAGCGATCGGCTTCGGGTGCCGACATCGCGGGCGCGCTGGACAGGTAAGTGTCACTATTTAAAAGTCAGCAGCTGCAGTATTTGTAGCTGCTGGCTTTTAAAAAAAAAAAAAAAAAAACGCGGAGTCCCGGTGGACTCCCGCTTTAAGCCCATTGGGTGCAAAAGTATCCACCTGAAAGATCCATTTAGGTTCAAGTTGGCTGAGGGTTCTCACCTTGTGGCCCCCTCGCCACAAGGGTACAATCCCCCAGAATTTTAAATGGGTGGGATTTTTATTGTGACATTTAGCAAAATGCCTAGACATGCTATGTTTGTCATAGCCATTTAAAATATTTTGTGTTCTTTTAGGCGGATTCTCAGCAGTCTTTTAGTGCGGCCAATGTACAATGTGCAGTGTACCCTAGTTCTTTGACAGCGCAGGAGTTATTTACCTATACATACCATTCTCTATGCTGTCTCTGGCAGGATGGCTTACTGTATGGGGTTCTTAGGCTTCTTTTGCCTGACCCCTCTATTCCTTTTCACCTGAGAGGGGGGAAGAGGGAGGAAGAGGACTGTTAACCCTGCACTTGAGTTTCCCCTACTTAAATGCAGGCTCTACTTGTGCAGTGAAGCATGAAAGCTGTTTGCAGACAGTTGACATCCCGTGTGCCAGATCTAATCTGGATGGGCATTTTGAGGTCGTTTTCTATATTGAAAACTGGCATGATCCCCTTCCTAACTAGATGCGGAATCAATGACATCTTCTATTTCACTCTAAAACTAACGTGGGTGGTGCAGATAGACTTGAAAACAGGTCTCTTTTTTTAATGTGCCACTTGAGAGAAATCTGGTTAAACAGACAAGCAAGCTCTTACATATGACCTATTCCTGTATACAGAGGTTACAGGCACTCTATCACATGAAGGTTAATTCTTTTTTTAATCTCTGTCAGAAATAGTGTTTAACAAAGTTGTTAATCAAAAGATAATGTATAATTTCTGAAAGCCATCAAAACAAATTGAGCATTTGACTGCTTATGCTTAACTAAATTTGACATCTACAGTAAATAGAAGGTATAGTGAGGTTCTGGTCTTATTAGCCATCATAGCAATAAGTCAGATTGTTGTACATTGAAAATGTTTTCAATAGTCATTCAGCACTTTCAATGTGTATCAAGATGGCATAAATGAGTCTTTTACTAACCCATCAGAAGGCTAGCTGGAGAAGGTAATTATATTTTTATACAAGTTAGAGAAGAAATCCAGAGTAAGCCAAAATAATATTGCTTGACCAGGTCTTAAATATAGGGAAATTATATTGCAATCCACATGCTGTGGTACCTGTATCTGAGGCTAAAGTCCCAAGTCTGTAAATACATTTGCCCAGCAAACCTTACAACCGAATTAGTTGCCAATGCAAGGGACTCGTATACGAAATGAGGAAACAAAATAAAGAAGTTATGCTAATTAAATTTATGGGTCTCTAACATCTCTGGTAAAAGCTATTTATATGATCTATAGATTATACGTATAGTTTAACTTTGCGCTATTTAATGGCTGGAAGAGGTAGCGGAGGCAAATTTACTGGAAGAGTAGTAAAGAGTTTGCTATACATTTTTCTGACTTTGGCCTGCCAGCTTGGTCATTTACACATGTGTCAACAGCAAAAGATATATATTTATAGAAAAAAGTATACAAATTTTGTAATCCTAGGCCATTACTAAGAACAGTGCAGTTAGTTTTAGTGCTCTTAATTGAGACACTTACACAATATAAAAGGATATGCTTTGCTCATATTTCATGTCTGAGGTTTACAACCACTTTAAATCTATAAAAAAAAAAAAAAGTACCCATAAATCCCCAAAAAGCTGTTGCACATAACCAATCAATACCTAGTTTATTCAGTGATGACCATAAAATCCAATCCTGTTGTCAAACAAGGAGGAATGGGGAGTGATAAACTAGAGAGAGCTTACGGTGTCACCAGGAGTCCACAGAGCAACGAAGGGCTGATGGCATCCGGGTAAAAGGGAAAATCCCTCGTTGAGAGGGGGGGAGGAGCCAATACCCTTGCTGCACTATAGCCAAGTGTGCAAACCACTCACCAGCGTACAAGAGAAGGCTTGACATAGTGGAGGAGAATGGGGAGGCAGCAATCGGCGGAGAGATGGGAAACCCAACTCTGTGTGTCACGTGTCAGAAGCGCCATACCCGCTGGAGTGCTGACAGAAGGGGTAGGAAATACCACAATGCTACAGATAGATTCACGCTGCTCATTCCTAGTATAACCACTTGGGTTGCCGTTCACCGCTGTATGGGAATATACTGGGGCTGTGCAATAACCAAAGGGATAACAACCAGAGTTGCAATGGCTGGCATAGATGATGGTCAGCGTTGCTGGAGGTTGTAAAGTCTGAAATACTTTGTAGTGACTTACAAGCTTCTTGGTTGCCTTGACAACACATTTCGCATGAATGCGCTTTTTCAAAGTCAAGAAAATGGGCAACCAGGAAGTTTAGTGTATAGGGGGGGTTTAATGAAGCAAAGGGGCAGGACAGTTTGGTACCTGACATTAACCCCTTGTTGCTCAGGAGATGACCATTAAAAAAATGTATATACACAATTATTCAAACTAAAATTGCTACATTTATATATACACACACACACGTAATGAGCATACAATTCATAATTCCCAAAAAACATAATGGTAATGATAAAGATTAAAAAAAAAAAATCAAAAAATTTATTTGAAATGTTAAAAATATATAGGGTGTATGTGAAGGAACCTGTGCGTGTATATGCTTATAATCACACCCAAACTTGTACACATGGGATATAGCAGTGAACTGTTGTAAAATATGTGTATAAGTACAAATTCAAGGATATACAGAAATAGAATAATGACCTAAAAATCATTGAACAATACCCTCAAAAAAAGACAAAAAATATGCTAAATGAGGAATTACCAATTGTATATATCAATTAACATTAAAATCGATATTGTGGCCACTAAAATCGAGAATGGAGGGGGGGGGGAAGGGAATTGGGGGGTTTATAGAAAGAATGGTGTGTGTTGGAAAAGCAGGGGGAAGGGAGGGGGGATTCTGTGGAGGAGCTAAACAAAACTGCATATTTCCAATTCCTCGTTTAACCCTTTGAGGGCAAGAGAGTCAAACATGTATATCCAGAATACTTCCCTCTTTCATAGAGAAAATCTCTCATTTGCAGTCAAGGTTACTTTAGGGCTATAACAAATACTTCAAGACATTTAATATCATGCATACCATGAAAATGCCGTGGAACGCTATGTTCATCACATCCTTTTTTGAGGAGTCTATGGTGATCACCAGTTCTTGCGCATGAAGCACGTATGGTGCGACCCACATATAAAAGGCCGCAGGGACACCATAAAATATATATAGCAAAATCAGTAGAGCATGTAATGAGTTGTTTAATAATATAAGTTTTACCTATATTAGTATATGAGTGATAAATTGACAGGTCAGGCACCCTCTTTTTGCACTGAAAAATGGCTGTCCTGCTATCAAAATTAGATATGATGTGTAGAGGGGATCTGGTGGACTTATTTGTCCTTTTGCTTTGTGTGAATGTTTTTTATGGTCCGTGCTCTTCTGAAGGTTACTGGGGGGGGGGGGGGGGGGGGCGGCTTTTGGTAACTCGGGAGCCAGACGCTGGTTAATAATAAAATCGTATAACTTTTTTTTTATTATTCTGAAGACTGACTTAAACTTGTCGTTAAAAGTTGACACAAATTTGACTGTGTAATATCATTAGTTTTAACTAAAATATTATTTTCTTTATCGTACATCATGGGACACAGCGCCATAGTAGTAACTATATGGGTTATATAGGCCACCTTTAGGTGATGCACACCCTAGAAAGTAAATGTACTCCCTATATAACCCCTCCCCTTACCGGGAGTACCTCAGTTTTTTTTCCAGTGTCTTAGGTGGTGTTCACGAGTAAAGATGGGCTGTGCTGAGCTTCGCTGGAGTAATCTTTGCTGGAGCAAGCCATGCAGCCGAATCCATTCAAAGTGTGTTTTTAGGCCAAATTGAATGGTACCCAGGCCTAGTGTTGGAAGAAACAAGGTTTAGCCTGTAATATTTCTCTTTTTAGCCTCTTCCCGCCCGCCCTATAGCCGAATGACGGCCATAGAGCGGGTGCTTTCGTCCGGGAGGCCGTCCCTGGACGTCCTGTTGTTTACTTCCGCAATGCACGCCGCGGGCATGCATCGGGGAAGTTCTGTGTTTGCCGTGTCCCCCCGGAGACAGGCAAACACAGATTGCTGTAAACGGCCAATCACAGCGGCCGTTTACAGCATGATCAGCGTGTCCAATGTGAGATGATCTCATATGTAAACATATGAGATCATCTCTCAGCGCCGCTCTCCCTCCTCACACAGGCAGCGTGTGAGAGGGGAGAGATGAACGGCTGCAGCGGCCGTAAGTGTAAAAAAAAAAAAAAAAAAAATGCCATCCTGCCCCAGTGCTACCTGTCCCCAGTGCCACCTGTTAGTGCTATCTGTCCCCAGTGCCACCTGTTAGTGCCACCTGTTGTCAGTGCCATTTGTCCCCAGTGCCACGTATTAGTGCCATCTGTCATCAGTGCCACGTATAAGTGCCATCTGTCATTAGTGCCATCTGTCATCAGTGCCACGTGTCATTTTCCTGGTGCTCCAGGGCCTTCAAAAGTGTAATAGGTAGTCAACAAGTTAGATGTGTAATTTATGCTCCTAGAACACGTGATGGCGCTCCCTGCATGTTAAGCCTCTCTATGTGGCCAGGCTGTGAAAAAGTCCCACACATGTGGTATTGTAATACTCAGGAGGAGTAGCAGAATTTTTTTGGGGGTGTCATTTGTGGTATACACATACCATGTGAGAGAAATAACCTATTACAATGACAATTTTGTGGGAAAAAAAAATGAAAAATCTTAATTTTGCAAAGAATTGTGGGAAAAAAATGACAACATCAAAAAGCTCACCATGCCTCTTACTAAATACCTTGGAATGTCTACTTTCCAAAAAGGGGTCATTTGGGGGGTATTTGTACTTTTCTGGCTTGTTCGGGTCACAAGAAGCGAGATAGGCCACCAGTACATTAGATGTGATCAATTTTGTGTGATTCGCACCGCAGCTTGTAGACTCTCTAACTTTCACAAAGACCAAATAATATCCACTAATTTGGGTTATTTTTACCAAAGATATGTAGCAGTATAAATTGTGGCCAAAATTTATGAAGAAAAATTAATAATTTGCATAATTCTGTTACAGAAACAAAGAAATATGCATTTTTTTTTCAAAATTTTCGGTCTTTTTTCATTTATAGCGCAAAAAATAAAAAACCCCAGAGGTGATCAAATAAAAGGAAAGCTCTATCTGTGGGAAAAAAAGGACAAAAATTTTATTTGGGTACAGTGTTGCATGACTGAGTAATTTGTTATTCAAAGTGTGAGAGCACCGAAAGCTGAAAATTGGTCTGGGCAGGAAGGGTGTTTAAGTGCCCAGTAAGCAAGTGGTTAGAGAGCTGGACCCAGGGATCCAGTGCTTTTGTTTTTTTCAGCCATATAGCTTCCTGGCTATACGGGTCCAAGGGTGTGGCACCCCCGCTCCTTGAAGGTTTTCTAACTGAGCCCGCCGTGAGGAGTGAAGATTGGGTCTGTTTGGTTTACCACAGAACCCTGCGGCAGGATAAGGTAAGTGGAGATTCCTAAGGAATTTTTTAAGTTCTTAAGGGTTTTCTCCTTTAAGTAAATGTTGTCATGGCTAAAGTCGCCACCCGGGGCTGTCAAGAGCACGTACCTGTTCCATACTTGTCAGATCTCGTTCTGTCTCAGCAGAAGCTGCATGCTTCCTCCAGTCCTAAGCCTCTGGTAAGAGAATGGGGGGGGGGGATGGGTTTCTTCAGAATACATCCCCCCCCTGTCAGGGCTCGCCTCTCCAGGAGGTAAAGGGACCCCGGTATTCAGCTCTGCTCCCTCTTAGCCCTTGTACACACGGTCGGAGATTCCGTCGGAATGTGTCCGATCGGAGCGTTTTGTCGGATATTCCGACTGCGTGTGGTCTGCATTGGACTGTTTCCGTCGGACCAACTTTTCCAACTTGCCGGAAATATTTTCAGACAAAATGCTCCGATAGGACATACTCCGATCATGTGTCGAGAATTCCGATCGGACAAAGTGCCACACATGCTCAGATCAAGTTCCTACACCGAAGCTATTGGCTACTAGCGTGAACATAGTCTCGTCGTAACGAAATCACGTCAGATTTTCCGACAACTTTGTCCGACTGTGTGTATACAACAGTTTTGGACAAAATTCGACGGATTTGGTTGTCGGAATCTCCGACCGCGTGTACAAGGGCTTACACCGCTGTCGACCTGTTTTTTTTTTTTTTTCTCCGTCCCTCCCTTGGATTCGCATGTGAGTGTGGCTCTGCTCCTCTCCGCCACCCCCCCCCCCACATGCCGATCTGGTCGATCGGAGGCTGCTCGCGCGGGAAAGAATCTGTTTTAAACAAAAAGTGGGGAGGGTGGAAGACGGCAGGAGGAGGGGGGGCATGGCTTAGCAAAGTCCACACGCAGGACAGTTGGCTATAAAATGCCACATTTGCAGGCTGCATTTGTCTAATGGAGGTACACAGAGCAGACTGGGGAATGTGAGTGTGATGACGCAGGCATTCCCCAGGCACGTTCACCTAAGCATCAGCTGAGCATTAATAGCAGCAGCAGTTGCTGGACTATTTGCTCAGCAGTGGGTGCATTTTTTTTTTTCTGTCACTACCTCTGTGTTTGTGTTTGGCAGAAGGGGAGATGCAAACACCCCAAAAAATAACTCAAAGGTGTTATCCTCCGCCTCTGAGGACCCTGCTCTTGCTTCTGCTGCACTATCCTCCCCTGGAGGAATTGGGTAGGCCGGTCAGAGTGAGCCATCGGGTTCGGCAAGTGTTGCCACTGTTTCCAACGTTTCAGCCCCTGTCTTTATTACTGAGGATGTTTTCTCAGCTATGATGGGATTGGAAGAAAGGTTAACAGCTTTAATCACGTCTTCCCAGAATGAGAGAGAGCGTGTTGGGCCCCTCTCTACCACCCAGGACCCTCAAACAGAGGAACAGCGGAAGGGAGAAGATGAATCCCCCTCAGGGGATCATGAAAATGCTGATGACTCCTCTTCCAAGGGGTCAAGTGTGGATGACTCTGCTTCAGCTGCACATTCTGAGAAATTGCTGGTGCAATCTCTTACTAAAATGGTCCGCTACACATTTAACCGCTTAAGGACCGCCTCCACATTTACGTCGGCAGAATGGCACGGCTGGGCACAATCGCGTACCTGTACGTAGCTCTTTTAAGTGCCCAGCCGTGGGTCGCGTGCCGCCGGCGGCACGCTCGCGTCCCGGTGCTGAGCTCCATGGCCGCGGGACCCGCGGACCCGATCGCCGCAGGTGACCTGCGATCGGGTCACAGAGCTGAAGGAGAGGTAAGTGTAAACAAACCTCTCCTCATGCTTCCTAGTGTGGCTGTCACTGATCGTCTGTTCCCTGTTGTAGGGAAAGACTATCAGTGACGTCACATGCCAAGCCACACCCCCAACAGTAAAAAAATAAAACGCGTTACACTTAATGTCCCTCACTTAAGCGGGCTCCTTCTCCAGGGCCAGGAACATCAGCCTCCAGGCAGTCACGATGGCCTCCGTCTTCAGGTTCAAGGGGTAAACCTCAGGATCAAACCTAGGGACAAAAGTCCTGGAGCAGGAAACCTACAAGACAGAATACTAAAGCCTCCTTATGAAGGGGTGCCCTCGCTCCCTCGAGTAGGGGGAAGGCTTCTGCAGTTCTCAACGGTCTGGCAAGAAGAGTTTCAGGACAGACGGGTGATCTCCACAATATCTCTAGGTTACAAACTAGAGTTCTGAGAGTTTCCGTCTCCTTGTTTCCTCAGGTCAAATGTCCCCAAAGATCCAGAGAAAAAAGTCTCTCTAGCATTAGACTTTTGTCTGAAAAAGTGATCATGGTGGGACCCATGAAAGAGCAGGGGTTGGGATTTTAGTCAAACCTTTTCATGGTGCCAAACCCAAATGGAGATGTCAGACCCATTCTAGATCTCAAAGATCTAAACCGATTCCTGAATATCCACTCTTTTTGCATGGAATCGATCCGATCAGTAGTCTCCATCCTACAAGGAGGCATCAAGGATGCATACCTGCATGTGCCTATATTCCCCGCTCACTAGAAGTATCTGCATTTCATGGTAGAAAAACTCAATTTTCAGTTTGTAGCTTTACCTTTAGGTCTAGCTACTGCACCTCGGGTGTTTACAAAAGTTCTGGCCCCTCCTCTGTCCAAGTTAAGGGCTCAAGGTATAACAATTGTGGCATACCTTGACGACCTGCACTTGATAGATCAGTCAGTAGCCCACTTAAACCAAAGCATGGTCACCACAGTCAACTACCTGGAATATATAGGTTGGATCCTCATTCTTGAGAAATCTTCTTTAAAACCATTAAGAAGATTAGAGTACTTTGATCATAGATACAGCCCAGAAAAGGGTGTTTTTACCCCAGGCAAAAATCAGTTCCATAAAAGAGCTTGTTCAGGTGGTCAGGGCAAAGAAGGATCCTTCTATTCGCCTTTGCATGAGGTTGTTGGAAAAGATGGTGGCTTTATTTAAAATGGTTCGCTATGCTCAGTTTCATTTGAGACTGCTGCAAAACCGTATCCTATCTGCTTGGAATAAGAAGGTCCAAGCGCTAGATTTTCCAATGCGTCTGTCATCAAAAGTGCGCCAGAGCCTCAGTTGATGGAGGATATCCAAGACTTTGCAGAAGGGGAAATCCTTAATGCCAGTTACCTGGAAGGTGGTAACAACAGATGCCAGCCTTTCAGGTTGGGAAGCGGTCCTGGAAGAAGCGATTGTCCAAGGAAAAAGGACCTTGCCCATTAACATTCTAGAGATTCGGGCAGCACGTTTAGCCCTAAGGGCCTGGACGTTCAGGTTGCGGAATTGTCAGACAATGCCACAGCAGTGGCTTATATCAATCATCAAGGGACACCAGAAGTCATGCAGCCCAGGGAGAGGTAAACCATATCCTAGCCTGGACAAAAGAGCTTGTGCCATGCATATTGGCAATCTTCATTCCGGGGATAGAGAACTTGCAGGCGGACTACTACAGTTGGTCCCTTCACCCCGACATCTTCCTGATCATATGCCAAAGATGGGGCGGGGGGGGGGGGGGGTTCCGGATGTGGATCTGTTTGTGTCCAGGTTCAACAACAAAGTCAACAACTTTGTGTCAAGAACAAGCATATGATAAAAGCAGCGAAGATGTGTATCCCAGCTAAATGGCGCTCCTCAGAACCATTGTCCAGAGCAGACTGGTTCAGATGCATCCAAAAGACTGCAGACATGGAGGAACTGATCCATCAAGCGAAAGACACCCCCTCCAAATTTAGGAACCTCTGGTCCTGCTGGCTACACTACACTACTACAGCAGAATACAGATGGCGTGAGGAAAACCTGGGTGCTGTGGCGGAGGAATGAGCCAGGTTACATCCTCCCCCTTCCCCCTCCCCACTACCCTATCCAACCTCTCACTAAACTTAACCCGGCGCCCTCTAATCTCCTTTCTCAACATACTCTCCCCTCCCCCACTCCACTACCATGCCTACACCCCTAATCCCATCATCTCGGGCCCCCACATCAGCAAATCGACACATGACCTGGTACAAACATCACCCATACTGCTATCCATGTGTCGATATGACACACCCATCTGAACTCTATGGAACTAATTACCTATACCACCTTGATTACTACAGTTATAGCAGTTATGCTACTATTTTTATAGTTGTGTTTTTTTCTCATCAATAGTCTTTGCTCTCATTTTATCATCATTTCCTCAAGGGAAATGATGCTCCCCAATCTGTTAAACATGACGGATATATCCACATTCATGCAACTACCTATTTACCCTTTTCACTCTCTAAAGCAATTTTGCATAATGACAATGAGGTGTGCTGTTCCCTACCCCCCTGACACAGCTTGCTCCCGAACGGGGTGTCTTGGGATAAGGGACAGCACACCTCACACTACACTCATTGCACAGTAAAGTTTATGCGGTACACCCATACCTGTTATCTTATTCTATCATACAACCTTACTCAATTGTCTACCCTCACCCTGTTTTATTATATGACAGACTTTGTATCACTGCATTTCTTTATTATTGTGAAAAATTTCAATAAAAAGCATTTAAATAAAAAAAAATTACGGTTTGGCTATTGAAACCCACATTCTGAAAAATCGTGGGCTTTCAGGTTCAGTAATATCTGCCTTGATTATTGCAAAGGTAGCTTCCAGAGTCATTTATTATAGAGTCTGGAGGGCATATGTTTCCTGGTGTGAGTCCAGGGGTTGGCATCCTAGAAAATGTTATAGGTAGAATTCTTGCTTTTCTACAAATAGAGATGAAGCTGGACTTGAGTACCATCAAAGGTCAGGTCTCGGCCTTATTGGTATTGTTCCAATGACCACTTGCTTCACATTCTCTGGTCGATTAATTTTATACAGGGGGTAACATGGCTTAATCTGGTTAGGTCACTCTTGAAACCTTGGGACCTGAATCTAGTTTTTCAGGTTTTGAGCCAATACGGCATACTCCCTTGATCCTTTTGACAAGGAAGTTAGTTTTTCTGGTTGCCATATCTTCTACAAGAAGGGTATCCGAGTTGGCTGCTCTTTCTTCCAAAGAGCCATATTTAATTATTCACAAGGCTAAGGTGGTATTGCATCCTCATCCTAACTTTCTACCAAAGGTAGTGTCAGGTTTTCATCTAAACCAGGATATTTTTCTACCTTCATTTTTTCCAGAACCCTGTTCCATGGAAGAAAAGTCGCTACATTCTCTTGATGTATTGAGAGCAGTCAGTCTACTTGAAAGCGACTTCTCTGATTCGGAAAACTGATGTTTTGTTTGTGCTGCCTGAAGGTCCTAGAAAAGGACAGGCAGCATCAAAATCCACTGGATTCGGCAAGTGATTGTTCAGGCTTATGGTTTGAAAGGGAAAACGCCACCTTTTCAAATCCAAGCACACTCCACCAGGGCTGTTAGTGCTTCATGGGCAGTGCATCCCCAAGCCTCCATGGCTCAAATCTGCAAGGCCACAACTTGGTCTTCAGTCCATACATTCACCAGATTCTATCAGGTGGATGTAAAAAGACAGGAGGCTATCGCCTTTGGGCACAGTGTGCTGCAGGCAGCAGTATAGGTCCTCGGGTCTGATGACACCCTACTTTGGTTTGTGTCTCCCTCCTTTCAGATAGCATTGCTCTGGGACATGCCATATAGTTACAACTATGGTCTGTGTCCCATGATGTACGATAAAGAAAATAGGATTTTTATAATGGCTTACCTGTAAAATCATTTTCTTGGAGTACATCACAGGACACAGAGGTCCCACCCCTCTTTCTGGTATACACATGTATTGCTTTGCTACAAAAACTGAGGTACTCCCGGTAAGGGAAGGGGTTATATAGGGAGTAAACTTCCTGTCTAGGGTGTGCCAGTGTCCATCACCTAAAGGTGGCATATATAACCCATATAGTTACTACTATGGCTTTGTGTCCTGTGATGTACTCCAAGAAAAGGATTTTACAGGTAAGCTGTTATAAAAAAAAATCCTATTTTTAGCTTGAGGATTCATGTGTGAAAAGAAAGCATCTTGAATTAAGTTCCTCAAATTTTTGTATCATAAAGCCACCCTGTGTGACAGTCGTCCACTCTCGAACAATTTCTCCTCAGTCTATTAAACTGTCTCCTAGGAATGTTCTTCCTCCGTATGGGGTGGTGGCAACTGTTAAAATGCAGGTAGAATTAACTGCATGTGCCGGAATGGATAATTGCCTCTGGGAAAGAGGGGGGAAGGGTGGGGTTTGGTCTAGAACAATGGTAGCTTGTGTAGTGTGTGTAATGTATATATATAATCTATAGTCAAATGGGTCACGTTCCAATTTGTTGGTTTTCTTTAAAATTGGGTTTACCTCACCTTAACGTTTTTGTTTAGAACTTGTAACCACTTTGAGTATAGACAGGAAGTACTGAATTCTCTTGTGCTTCTTTTCTTTTGCTTGTTGTGCCATCTCCTGAAAGTACACAAGTCTTTGATAGATCCTCCGGGAAGACCAATAGTGACTAGTACCAATAGCTTTACTAATGGCTTATCAATGTATATCCATTTTTTTCTACAACCCCTGGTTTGCCAACTCCCATCTTATATTAGAGACTCAAGTCAATTTATTGGTGTCTTCCAACATTATACTTGGGAAGAGGGGTATCTGTGGGCATCGCTCGATGTTGCATCCCTTTTATACATCTGTACCTCATGTGGTAGGACTTATGGCCATACAACATTTCCTCACCCAGAATGGAAACATCAATTCTTTGCCGTCACAATTTCTGATTAAGTCAACTGAATTCTGCTTGACACAGTCACTTCACATTTTTCACACAATTTTATTTACAATTTAGGGGCACAGCCATAGGGGCAAACTTTTCTCCAGTATACACCAACCTTATGATGGGCTAATGGGAGGAGGGTTACATTTGGACCAGCAACCCATTTGCTGAGCGCATTGTGTTTTTCGCCAGATACATTGACATCCTGCTCATCAGGAGTGGTTCCCCTCCTTCATGGCTCACTGTAATGCCAATGCCTTCGGTTTGACCTTTACACACGTACTCTATTTTAACGAGTTGGTGTTTTTGGATTTAGTGTTGACCCAAGATGATAGTAGGTTTGTTACCAAGAATCACATTAAACCCACCAGTGGGAATTCCTACCTGCATTTTAACAGTTGCCACAACCCCATATGGAAGCAGAACATTCCTAGGGAACAGCTTAATAGACTGAGGAGAAATTGTTCAAGAGTCGACGACTATGTCACACAGGGTTTCTTGTCACATATGAATCCTTCCTCTAAAAATAATATTTTAGTTGAAATGAATGACAATTACGCAGTTAGATTTGTGTCAACTTTTAACAACAAGTTTTTAAGTCAGTCTCCAGAATAATAAAAAGACCATAAAAAACATATTGGCATCAAGCAAAATGACAAATAAGTCTACCAGAACCCCTCTAGACATCAGATCGTATCTCAATAACAGGACAGGCATTTTTCAGTGCAAAAAAGAGGATGCCTGACCTGTCAATTTATCACTCTTGGCAGCAATAAGATCATTACTAATATAGATAAAACTTGTATAATTAAACAATTCATCACATGCTCTACTGATGTTGTTATATATGGTTTTACTGTGTCCCTGCAGCCTTTTATACGTGAGTCGCACCATATGTGCTTTTACTCGCAAGAATTGGTGATCACCGTAGACTCATCGCAAAAGGATGTGATGAACATGGCGTTCCATAGCATTTTCATCGCATGCATAATGACAATATTAAATGCCTGGCAGTATTTGTTATAAAGACCATCAATCCAGGGATTGGAAACATGCAGTTTTGTTTATCCCCTCCAAAACTTCCCTCCCCAATACACTATTTAAACTTCCTGGTTGCCCATTTCCTTGATTTTGAAAAAGCGCATGCGTGCGTAAAGCGTTATCAAGGCCACCGAAAAGCTTGCATTTCACTGCAGCCCACAATGTATTCCAGTCTTTACAACCTCCAGCAATGCTGACCGTCATCTGTCAGGCATTCCAGCTCTAGTTGTTATCCCTTTGGTTATTGCACAGCCCCAGGATACTCCCATACAGCGGTGAACAGCAGCTCCTCAAGCGTATTGGATTGAGCAGCGTGAATCTATCTGCAGCATTGTGGTATTTCTTCCCCTTTCTGTCAGCATTCTAGTGATCTGCTGCTTCTGACATGTGACACACAGAGTTTGGTTTCCCATCTCTCCACTGAATGCTGCCTCCGCCTTCTCCTCCTCCTCCTCCTCCTCCTCCAGTACGTCGTCCAGCCTCTCTCATACGCTGGTGAGTGCTTTGCACACTTGGCTACAGCGCAGCAAGGGATCCCCCCCCCCCCCCCCGCAGAAAGGGTTTTTACCTCTTACCCAGATGCCGTCAGCCCTTCGTTGCTCTGTGGACTCCTGGTGACACCGTAAGCCTTCTATTTTATCACTCCCCATTCCTCCCTGTTTGACAACAGGATTGGATTTTATCCTCCAGCTATGGCTGTCATCCAGCTGCACTGGGCTTGGACCCCATGCCATTGACTGTGACACCTTCTTATTCACACATGGCTATGTTTTAGCACTGGTGACATTTGTTGTTAATACCTGCCAAACAAAAACGTATTTATAAAAAAAAAAAAGGGCACGTGCACTAAGTGTCATTTTTATCTGCTGCTAACTTCCTCTACTATCAGCATGATTCACTCCTGACACCAATACAAAAAAGGTGATGAGAGGTTGCTCCAGCTTATTGACAGCCTTTATTCCATGTTTGACGGGGGTGTGTCCCTTTTCCTCCAATCAGCTCTGAACTCTCTTCACTGAGCTCTGGAAAGTGTAATTTCTGCTCTCCATTCCCTTTTTACTGACTGTTCAGACGAGCTGTTAAAATTCTGGACTTTAAACAGATGCAGAGAAGACCGCAGATAAACTGGTACAACTATGTAGGAGGATGTGTTTCAGCTCTATCACCTGAGGACATTCACTTCACTGGGTATATGTAATGGTTTACAAACAGTTTTAATCCATATCTCCCCCGTAGAGTTAATGTTTTTGGCCAGATATTCATATTTCATTTTCATTTTTGTTTTGGAAAAAGCTTGTGTAGCTTGGTTCAATTGTGATGAAATTATCAGAAGCTCTCATTACTGTTTTATCCATTTATTTTGAAAATTCCACATTATAAATTGATGGCATTGTTACTTAGCTGAGACTTGTAGCTTTCAAACAGAGCCAAAGATTCTGAGCATCTGGTACCTACTAGGAAATGTGAATGGTGAAAGAGAGCAGACCAACAATTTCTACAGTTAATGGGCACGGGAAATAAGCAACATTTTCAAATAACAACCCTCGTTTTATTTGCTTTAAAATATTTTTAAAAGGCTGTTAGGATTTTTATGTATTTTTTCTAAAATATATGTGAACCCTCACCATACATGCAAAGAAACCAAAGCAAATAAGTTCAGAAATGAAGTTGTGTGTAATAAAATGGAAAGACACAGGGAAAAGTATTAAACACGCTAACTGAAATTTGTTTAATTATTGGTACAAAATCCTTTGTTGGTAATGACCGCTTAAAGACGCCTCTTGTATAGAGAAACTAGTCGCATGCATTGCCAGTGTGTGATTTTGATTCTTTCTTCCACACAAACCGTCTTCAAATCTTTAAGGTTCCATGGGCCTCCTCAATGAACTCTGATCTTTAGTTCTTTCCATAGATTTTCTATTGGATTCAAGGCATGTGATTGGCTAGGCCATTCTAGCAGCTTTATTTTCTTAGAAACCAGTTGTTTCCTTGGCTTTGTATTTGGGATCATTGTCTTGCTGAAATTTCCTCCCTCATTTCATCTTTATCATCCTGGTAGATGAGCAGATTTTTATCAAGAATGTATTGGTACATTTTTCCAGTCACCTTCCTTGACATAAAGTTTGCAAGTACCTTGTGCTGAAAAACAGCCCCACACCATCATGTTCCCACCTCCAAACTTCACTGTTGGTATTGGTATTTTTGGAGTGATGTGCAGTGCCATTTGACCTCCAAATGTGGAGTGTATTATGGCATCCAAAGAGTTCAATTTCAGTCTCATCTGACCAGACTATATTCTCCCATTATTTTACAGGCTTGTCTAAATGTTGTGCAGCAAACTTTAAGCAAGCTTCAACATGCTTTTTGTTCAGCATGCATACAGTGCTCACTGGAACATTCAGAAGTTTAGAAATCCTTCTGTATCCAATGCCATCAGTATGTTTTGCAACAATAAGATTGCAAAGGTGTTGACAGAGCTTTTTGCTTTTACACATCATGAGATGTTTCTTGTGCGACACCTTTTTATAGGACATCAGTTGAAACTGAACCAGCTGATATTAATTTGCACTGACAAGGGGCAGGATTGCTTTCTAGATACTGATAGATTTCAGCTGGTTTACTGGCTTTCCATTACTTTTTGCACCTCCCTTTCCCACATGTGTTAAATAGTTTTTCATTTTATTACACATAACTTAATTTCTGAACGTATTTGTTTTTTTGTATGTATGGACTACATGGGTTGTTACCGATATGTGTTGAAAATGTCATGTCAATAGCACCTTTTAGAAATCTGTGTTACCTATAAAATTGGTGACGTTCTGAGTACTTATTTTCCTCTGTGTGTATGCGTGCGTATGTTTGTGTAATATATACACACACACACACACACACACACACTCATTGGAGGACAGGCAGGCTGTACTCTCAGCACAGCCAGAAAACGGACCACACTGGGATAGATGTGCTTCTATACCCGGTGTGGTCAGTTTGAAATGGGAAAGCAGAGGACTGGTAGGATCAGAAATGCAACAAGAACAGGATAATTTTTATCATGGTACAACAGACACATCAAGAGTATGAAATGCTGGGGTAACATACGCTTCAATTAATTTTGTTCTTTGCTTTTCTATAGAGCATTTGTTCCACTGGATTTTCCTACAAACAAAAATATCACAGAGTTTGAAAAAATCAAGATATTATTTCAAGAACTTGGTAGCAGTCGTAAGTTGTAATTTTTTATTTTTTTTTGCTTCTTTTCCCCTCTACAGTTATTCTAGTTGTGAATGCTTTTTTTGTCCTACTAACAGCTTTTACGTTGCATATGCTTTCTTTAATATTAAACTTGGTGATTTGGATAGACACAGCTTTACCTATTTATGCCTTCAATTTATAGAATACATGAGATTATGGAAAGGTCATTAAAAAATTTTTTGACACAACATGCATCCACCCAAGCAATATATATATATATTTATATATATATATATATATATATATATATATATATATATATATATATATATATATATATATATATATATATATATATATATTATTATTTTTTATTTATTTAAATGTTGAATTTCCAAACAAAATACAGAAATATTAAAGATAAATCAGAATTGTCGATAAATAATCAGGTATAGCAATAAACATACAAAACTCTATCAAAGTAATGGAACGTAGTATTCTGAATTATCAAACGAAAAATACATAAACAGTATAGTAAAATCCATCTCCTGTTTACTTGGTGGCCTCTGTAATAGGAAGTCCTGTCTCCTGGGCCACCATTGGACCACTGTTATGTCTATCATAGGAGATTCACATTGTATGCAATCTGTCTGCACTCGTTGCACCCCCTCCCTGTCCCCTCTGGGCTGCAGATGGGCATCGATCAGGCTGCACTGATGTCAATGGTGAGGCTGCTGCATTGATGGCAATGGCGAAGCTGCAGATGGGCACTGACCTTTATTTTGCTTCAAAGTTCCTTGTTTCAAATAAAAAAATTTTCCCGGAAACTTCCCTCTTAAAATGAATGTGCGTATTATACGCCGATAAAAACAGTATTCTTTCTTTGGTATGATTTCAGCAGACATTACTGTGCTTTTCACATCAACATTATTTTATGTGAAATATCTGCTAAAACATCTATTTTTAGCATATTTTTTTTTTTTTTGTAAATTACGTTTAGTGTTCATAATTGCCTTTAATTTGCCACTGTTTTCGTTTTTTTTGCTTTTGGAAAGAATCCAAACTGCACAGAAAGGGCAAAAGTCCAAAAGCCAGTACCATATCATTGAGTCCTAGAGTTTATAAGAATGTCTTTCTGTAGGTTGCAGTTTTGCGAATCTAGTCTGCATTTTTTTTGTTTTTTGAAAAGACAGTTTGTGGCTTTCAATGGCCCAGCATCAGATACCACATAACACATGCAAACATTTAAAAACAGCACAGAGATGGAAACAAGCCCTTATTCCTGATAAACACATTTGCTTTTGCTACTTAGAAGAAGCACTGCTGTGTTACGATCATAACCTGGGGAAAGCGCCACTCCCAGAGGATGTTCTACTTTTTAAAATCTGTTTAGAAAATGTTTTTTCTTAGCTTATTCATCAAGTCATCTTTGGGATTTGTCATCTAGTTAACTTTAGGCACTGTAGTTGCTTTGTAAACTGCATGATACAAATCTCAATGTGTGAATGACAAAATAAAACTAGCTTAGCTGTCAGTTTTTTTTTTTTTTGGCTTGCTGATGTTCTATTTTTATTTTTTTTTATTTTTTAATGAGTGGTTTGTTAACTAGGGAGTCCTTTCATCAACATATCCATGAACTTATGCAGATTTAGCTACTGCTGATGCTTGGGAAGATATGTTTTTGCATTTGAATACAACAAATATGTTCTTTTGTCATCTGTGTACAAATATAAATACCACAATAGAATGTGTTTGCCATTGACTTTGGATAGCATTGTATAATTTACTCATTGGCCATGCATATGCAATATATGTCCAAGTATTTTTCCCACAAAAAGGAAATCTTTGAATTCATGTGCAAATAAGTGATGAAAAGAAATGAATTACTCTTTTAATTCAAAACAGCACTATCAGCATTTGAAATAAACTTTTTTTTTTTTTTAATTCATGTGCGAGTTTTTCCCTTTTATAACACTTTGTTTTTCAGATGGTTTGGATGCCTTGTCATTTTCTATTAGTTCCTTGACCTTGATAGGAATGTTGGCAGCAATCACCTACACAGTAAGTTTTTCTTAATTTCCTCTTTTGTGTCTTGAAATCCAAATGCAAGTCTTTTTAAGTGATATTATTATGATTCAGGCATGACAGAATGATAAGCCTTTATTTTTTCTTTCCAAGAGCATTACTAACCCATTACAAATGGGAACCAGATTCTAATTTTGTTTACTGTTAATTATTCATCATCCAGATGAAAACACATACGTATTAATGACAATGCTCTACTTTTTCAAATGAAAATGTTGGAATATATACAGACTGCTAGTGGTTCGGTCATAACCACCTATATTAACAACCATCAGTTTAGTAGTTGTTTAAAGAGAATACACTTGTATACAGTGCCTTAAAGTATTCATACCCCATAATTTTTTTTACAATTTTTTTGTCATGTTAAAACCAAAAATGTAAATGATTTTTACTGGGATTTTATGTGATAGACCCACACAGTAGCACGTAATTGTGAAGTGGACGCAAAATGATAAATGGTTTTAAATAAAAAAAAATAAAAAAATGTAAAAAGTGTGGCGTGTATTGATATTCAGCCCCCTTAGTCAATACTATTTAGAACCAACTTTCGTGCAATTACAGCTGCAAGTCTTTTTGGGTATGTCTCTACCAGCTTTGCACATAGAGAGACATTTTTGCCCATTCTTCTTTGCAAAATATCTCAAGCTCTGTCGGATTGGATGGGAGAGAACATCTGTGAACAGCAATTTTCAAGTCTTGCCACAGATTCTCAATTGGATTTAGGTCTGGACTTTGGGCCATTCTAACACATGAATATGCTTTGATCCAAACCATTCTATTGTAGCTCTGGCTGTATGTTTAGGGTCGCTGGCTTGCTGGAAGGTGAACCTTTGCCCCAGTCTCAAGTCTTTTGCAGACTCTAACAAGTTTTCTTCTAAGATTGCCCTGTATTTGGCTACATCCATCTTCCCATCAGCTCTGACCAGCTTCCCTATCCCTGCTGAAGAAAAGCATCCCCATGTGTTCAGGGTGATGTGTAGTGTTAGTTTTCTGCCACACTTAGTGTTTTTTCTTTTAGGACAAAAAGTTCAATTTTGGTCTTATCTGACCAGAGCACCATCTTCCACATATTTGCTGTGTGTCTCACATGGCTTCTCACAATCTGCAAACAGACTTCTTATGGGTTTCTTTGAACCATGGCTTTCTTCTTGCCACTCTTCCATAAATGACCAGATCTGTGGAGTGCACAAATAGCTGTGGACAGATTCTCCTACCTGAGCTGTGGATATCTGCAGCTCCTCCAGAGTTACCATGGGCCTCTTGGCTGCTTCTCTGATGCTCTCCTTGCCTGGCCTGTCAGTTTAGGTGGACGGACATGTCTTGGTATGTTTGCAGTTGCGCCATACTCTTTCCATTTTTGGATGATGGATTGAACAGTGCTCTATAAGATGTTCAAAGCTTTGGATTTTTTTTTTTATAACCTCACCCTGCTTTAAACTCTTGAGGGCTTCACAGAACAGCTGCATTTATACTGAGATTAAATTACACAAGGTGGACTCTATTGACCAAGTGACTTTTGAAGGCAATTGGTTCCACTAGATATTAGTTAGGGATATCAGAGTTAAGGGGGTGGAATACAAATGCACACCACATTAATTTGCAAATACATTTTGAAAAACATTTATCATTTTCTTTCCACTTCACAATTATGTGCCACTTTGTGTTGGTCTATCACATAAACTACATTTACATGTTTGGTTATAACTTGGCAATGTGGACAATTTCAAGGGGGTTATGAATACTTTTTCAAGGCACTGTACATGATGGGGGCAATCTCCATTGCTATGCAATGTCTGTTAATTCTGTTTCTGATTTTATTAGCTTCCTAACCCTCTGCATAGTGCCAGCTGGGCAGGCGGTAGACCAATATAGATTGTCTTGGCTGCAATGGAGAAAACTAATGTCTGGGACTGGGCTGTCTGGCAATTAACAGAATAATTTTCTAGGTTAGAGAGCACACACATGTATCTCATTTGTGACCAATGATACATCACTCATGTGCTAAGAGTGCATGTACAGCTCTATAAATATCTAGATTATTGTATGTGCAGATGTGACAGCTGTTAGAGTATGTGCAAAGACTCTACACCAGATGATCATGTGATAATCCATGATCCATTTATCCATAATTGCATGTTTTTTTTTTTTTGTTTTTTTTTTTAAAACTATGCAAACTAAACTGATTTTCCTGTCTGAATTTGCAAAGACACTTTATGTATATAAGGCTACAAGGCCATTTGTTGACGGTACCAAAATTTTAAATTACGTTTGTTTTTAACATAAAAACCTTGGTGCAAAATGTT
The DNA here is from genome assembly GCF_037356315.1 of Lithobates pipiens. Lineage (NCBI taxonomy): Eukaryota > Metazoa > Chordata > Amphibia > Anura > Ranidae > Lithobates > Lithobates pipiens. The sequence goes on from NW_027507758.1 coordinate 346,664,855, forward strand.
GTCACATCATTTATCCATAGCCCTCACTGTTCAGTAGGTAATCCTAGTACTAATATAGTATTTCATGCACCATAGTTAATCTCCTTGATATATCAATGACAAACATTGGCAGTGACATACTATATGCCAAGTAGTCACTGCTGAAAGGAACTTCACCAAGATGTCTGGCCTAAAATAAACTGATCTTAAACCTATTATTATTTTGCCTAGCAACTGTTAATTCTCCTCTACCACACTAGAAGAATAAAAAGGTAGACTAAAGTGAAGAATCCTTGTGTTTACTACAGCTAATAGCCACTTTGGAAAATTATGTCCATTGTGAACAATTGCTAATTGTTATCTTCTGCATACAGAAGCTTGGAGGCATTTAAAGTGTATTTAAATAAAAAATAAAAAATAAAATAATGCAGCTTAGCAACTTTTAAAGTTTTAAAACATTAAAAAAAAAAAGTTGTTTCTCTTATATTCACGGACCGACACAGCTCCTCTCTTAGCCATTGGGTTGTTATGCCCACCTTTAGGAGAATACTAGGCATTACATGTTATGTAACACACAGAACTTTCCAGTTCCGCCCGGGGGGTGGTCCCTTAGGTAACAACCCTCCAGCCTGCCATGCAGTCATCAGTTTTATTTTGCCTAGTGAAGGAGAAGGTCTTAGGAACCCTGACGGGCCCATCTGTCCGTGTTTTTTCTACAGAAGTGTGTTTTTTTGTGCAAGATGATAGATCCTGTGATCTACTATCAACAGCCGGCTGGGTGACAGGCTGGATACCCCTACCCTTGTAGTCTCCCCAGTCTGGCTATCGAGCGTGGGCAGGCCAGAGCTCCGCGCTGGGTCGGCCACGATGAAACCTCAGCTCCAGAGGTGGTCAGCAAGCTTTTATGCTCGGGGGCACACATATGACCGGGCTACTGATTCAGTGTGCGGGACCAGCAGCCACCCTGTACTGATCAGAAAGTGGGTCTGTAATGGAATGTCTCCCAGCTCTTCAGGACTGGCAAGTACAGCTCTCCCTGCCTTGGTGGGGCTGAGCAGCTGAGCATTCCCTGGGAGGTTGATTCGGGGGTCCCTCACCTCCCTCTCTTCTCTCACTGTCCCTTTCTTCCTCCCCCTCTCACTGTGGGGAATTCTGCAGAGCGGTGTGTGTCTGTGCAGGGGCTCTCGGGGGGGCCCCTGCCCCCCCATCCTGTGGGGAGAGCTCTGACACAGACTCGGGCCCCGCTGAGGCTGGTGACCCCTGCTCTGCCGTGTCAGATGACGCTGACCAAGACCGTTCGGACAGTGAGGAGGAGTCCGGGTCCGTGCGCGACAAAGCGCTTGTTGGAGCACTTATCACAGCTGTGCGTGATACCCTGAAGATTCAGGAGCCGGCAGATTCCTCTGCTGAGGTAGCTGTCCATTTTGGGTCCCGTAAGCCAGCATGTTCACCTAAGGTGTTCCCGTATCTGACTTATTTTGACAAGTTCATTTACACGGAATGAGGTCGCCCGCAACGGACCTTTTTGGTCTCCAAATACATGGCGGTGCATTGCCCTTTTGAGGAGAGCCTTCTCAAAAAGTGGTTGGCTCCTCCCGTCGTGGACCCCCCAGTATCCTGGTTAAACAAAGTAACCACGATCACGGTAGAAGGGACTCCTGTGTTTAAGGATCCCACGGACAGGAAGGCCGAGGCAGTGGCTCATTCCTTGTTTACGGTTGTGGGGTCAGCCATGCGACCAGTACTGGCATCTGCACTTGTCGCAGACACTGAGTGGGCAAAACTGTTGCACCGCAAATTGGGAGAACAGGCTTCTCCTGTCTGTGTGGAATTAGCAGACCAATTGGTGCAAGGCCTGAAGTACGTTTGTGACACGCCCCTGGATACCCTTCCTCTGTTGTCCAGGGCTTCAGTGTCAGCTGTGGTGCTGAGGCGCCTGATTAGGTTGAAATGCTGGTCCGCTGACCAGGCATCTAAAAAAGCCCTGACTGGCTCTTTGGAGCCTCCTTGGAGGACATTAAGAATGCCACAGGTGGTAAGAGTACTCTACTCCCACAGGCCAGGAAGGCTAAGGAACCACGCCGTAGGCAAGGGCCCTCTCTTTCTGCTCATAAATGGCTTTTTCGTCCACCCGGAGCTTCGGCTAAACGTCCCCAGCCCGACAGGACGACCACGGAAGGACAGAAACATCCCTGGGACCGCAAGCTTAACAAGCCTGCGAACAAAAGTGCTACCACATGAAGGTTTGCCCCCAACCATGACTCGGGTGGGGGGTCACCTTCAGGAGTTTGCAGTCCGGTGGTCCTTTCGACTGTCTGACCAAAGGGTCTGTGATCTGATTTCCTACAGCTACAAAATAGTTTCTCTCTTGGCCGCAACACAGATTCTTCCTCTCCAGCATACCCATTTCTCCGACTCGCCTCTCGGGGGCAGTAAGGGACCTGCTGAATCGTGGGGTGATTGTACCTGTTCCGGAATCGGAACGTTTCCAGGGGTTCTACTCAAACCTGTTTGTAGTTCCCCAGAAGGAAGTGGTACGTCCAATCTTGGATCTAAAAGCCCTGAATCGCTTTGTGAAAGTGCAGAGGTTCAGAATGGAATCAGTTCGCTCAGTAGTTGCTGCACTCCATCAAGGAGACTCCCTGGCACCCTTGGACATTCAGGATACATACTTGCACATACCCATATGCCTCCAGCATCAAAAGTTACTGCGGTTTGCAGTCAGGGAAGCCCACTACCAGTTTGTGGCTCTCCCTTTTGGTTTGGCATCAGCCCCCAGAGTCTTTACCAAGGTATTGGCTCCAGTTTTGGTGTTGCTGTGGCAACATGGAATCTCGATCGTGGGATATCTAGACGATCGTCTCCTGAGAGCATCATCCGCCTCTGAATTAGAGGAGGATGTGGCGATCACCATACAGACACTGCAATAATTTGGGTGGCTGTTAAACCTAAAGAAGTCAGTGGTAGTACCGACCCAGCGTTTGGAGTAACTAGGCATGCTGCTGGACTCCAGAGAAGCGAGAGTTTTTCTCCCTTCAGACAAGCTGCAGACTCTGAGCCGCAGTAAAACTGCTGATGAACCGCAAGTGGTCGTTGATTTTGCTTCTCCATGCGAGTCCTGGGACTCATGGTGGCCTCCTTCGAGGCAGTACCGTATGCCCAGTTCCACACCAGAGTTCTGCAGAAGGAGATTTTGACAAAGTGGGACAAATCTCTGTTGTCCCTGGATTAGGATCCAGTCAGACAACGCCAATGCGGTGGCATACGTCAATCACCAAGGAGGAACAAGAAGCTCAGCTGCCTCACAGGAGATCGCTCACATACTTTGGTGGGCAGACCGACATGTACCGGCCCTATTGGCCATTTACATCCCGGGAGTGGAGAACAGGCAGACGGACTATCTAAGTCACCAGATGCTGGACCCAGGAGAATGGGCATTGCATCCGGAGTTGTTCAGGCTGCTGTGCCTGCAGTGGGGCACACCAGACGTGGATCTTCTGGCCTCCTGTCTCAATCGGAAGGTGACGTGATTCGTGTCCAGGACAAGAGATCCGTGGGCAGACGCATCAGATGCGCTGGTGGCTCAGTGGGATCAGTACCAGCTGATCTACAACTTTCCTCCACTGAAACTGTTACCACATCTGCTTCGCAGAGTGGAAGTCAAAGGGATCCCAGTTATTCTGGTTGCGCCAGATTGGCCTCAGCTTCCTTAGTACACAGACCTAGTGCGCCTGGTGGCAGACGCCCCATGGCGACTGCCGTTACGAGAGGACCTTCTATCTCAAGGTCCGATTCTCCATCCTGCTTTATCATCGCTGGCTTCAACGGCATGGCTATTGAGAGACAGATATTGAGGAACTGGGGTCTGTCAGTCTCGGTGATCCACACTATATTGAGAGCATGGAAATCTTCTCGGAAGATATATCATCGTACCTGGAAGGCTTACATCTCCATGTGTGAGGAGAAAGGATGGCATCCGCACTCCTTTTCTATATCCAGGATCCTGCTGTTTCTTCAGCAAGGAGTAGACCAGAAATTGTCGTTAAGCACTATTAAGGGGAAAATATCACCCTTGGCTGTCTCTTTCAGCGGCCCAGGCATCTCACTCATTAGTGAGTACCTTTGTTCAAGGGGTGTGACATGTAGTCCCTCCGGTGCGTCCACCATTACCCCCGTGGGATCTGAACCTGGTGTTGGCGCTTCAGAAACCGCCTTTTTAAAAAATCAGGGATATTCCCATGTTGACCCTTTCCCAGAAAGTGGTCTTTCTAGTGGCCATCACATCAGCCAGGAGGGTTTCGTGACTGGCGTCCTTGTCCTGCAAGTCACCCTCTCTGGTTGTTCACAAGGATAAAGTGGTGTTGCGTCTGCAACCGTCCTTTCTGCCGAAAGTGGTCTTGGCTTTTCATATCAATGAGGACATTGTGTTACCATCTCTGTGTCCTAAGCCGACACATCCTAAGGAGGTGGCCCTTCATGCTCTGGACGTGGTTCGGGCTCTGAAGGTGTATTTCTGCCACGGCTCCCTTCCGGAAGCCAGACTCACTGTTTGTGTCGGTGGCTGGTCTAAAGAAAGGCATGACAGTCTCGTCGGCCACCATTTCCAGGTAGATCAGACAGATTGTAGTGCAGGCCTTATGCCTTGAAGGGGCAGGTGCCCCCTTTCCGGTCACAGCCCACTCCCTCTCTGGAACGTCTTGGGCCTTCCGACACCAATCGTCTGTCGCTCAAGTGTGTAAAGCGGCGACCTGGTCGTCTGTCCACACATTTACCAGGTTCTACAAGGTAGACGGTGCATCGGCTGATGCCTGTTTTGGCCGCAAAGTTTTGCAGGCAGCCGTGTAGTTGCAATTGAGTATGCAACATTTTTCTTTTTTCACTCTATATGTCATTGTCGAACATGGAGAGAGGGCAGTGTTGGATGAACTAGCAAATTTAGATGGACTTCATAAACAAAGGTGAACTATACCAAACCTTTTTTTTTATTTAATTTTTTCTTTAAGACGTTACAGCAAAATATATACTGGTGTATATATTTTTTCCTTTTTGGGTTAAAGCATTTACATAAATGAATAAAAGCATCACTGTCTGTAATAGTTTGTCTCCATTTGCTTAACGACCAATTTTGCTGGCTAGTTTGATCTGTTAATGAATTAAAAAAATAAATAAAAATGACAAGCTTATTGGCAGATTACCAAATAAAAAAAACGAAAAACCCCAAAATACTATGTAGCAACCACATTTAAGAATTGGTAATCTGCAATATATTAAAGGTTTGCCTTTTGGATTTAGATATTCTTTAGGACAGGTTTCTGCTTATGTGGAATGGACATTTTTCTCTTAAAGTGTTTCTATACTTATTGTAAAAGAAGTAGAATAGAGCTTCCTCCTTGGTTTCAGCATGATATAGAGTTTGTATGCCAAAAATAATATATAAAAGGTTCAATGGTTTAGGACGAAAGGGTGATCAGTTATAATTAAAGAAATAAAGAATACGTTTGAATGTTGGACTTCTCGAGAGAGGCTGTTGCAATGGAATGGTTTTGTAGTAATTGAGGTGAAAAGTGTCTCAGCATTTAGCTTCTCTTTTCCACCAGGCCCAAAAGTGTGTACTTCCTCCGCCTTTCCTCCTAAACACACAGAATTTGCACTGAGGATAGACTGGCCTGTACAGGCTGCACTGGGGTGGAAGCAATGTTACCAGAGAGAAGAAAGGGAGCAGAGAGCTCAAAAAAGGTAGACTCTTCCTCTCTACAAAGGTGACAAGGAAGCAGAGACAGTTGGGTAGTGAATGAATATGCGGTGGCAGAGTTGCTAGCTGGCAGAAAGGTGCAGTGTCTGTGGTGTTGGCAGACAGGAAAGTTCAAAGTCAGGGTGCAGGGGGGTTCAATAGTAGGGATGCAGGGTGCTGGGTCTTTCATAGGCCCAAATACTAAAGCTGTCTACTTCTAAATTTGCGAAGTAGGCTTCCCTGACTGAGCACCACCTGGTAATGGTGCATGCTTTTGGACTGCATTACCCGCTGATCTAAAGTAAATGCATGGGTTTTATTTAGTATGGGGGAGGGAAGTAATCAGGATTGAGTTATTTGAAAGTAGAATTACCCTTTAGGCCTTTTCAGTCTTCTGTGTTGCGGTTATGTGTGTTTTACCGCAGCGGCAACACAAGGCACTCTGTGTGATGCTATTCATTGAGAATGACACCCCAAGGAACAAGCACAAAAAGTTGCAACTGGCTTGCTTTACAGCACATCACAAACTAGTGTCTTGCAGTGTGCTACATAAAAAAAAAAAAAAAATGCAGGTCTGTGTGTTTTGTTTTTTCCTGTTGCCATGAGTTGGAAACCCATTCTCGATGACCTAGTTTCCTAAAAGCGGTGTTTCATTAGCAAATATATATATTTTTTTAAAGTCAGCAGCTACAAACACTTTAACTGCTGACTCTTAATAAGGACACTTGCCTGTCCAGGGTGCCTGCGATGTCGGCCCCCTGAGGCCGATCCGTACATCGGATCGGGTGCAGGCGCCACCATTCTAATTAAGGGAAACTGGCAGTGGAGCCTTGCAGATTCACTGCCGTTTCCTCCTGTGCATGTGTGCGTAGCGCGGTGCTTTGTAAATGGCCAGCTGTCTTCTGGGAGACACACAGGTCCCGGAAAGACAGCGGAGGGGGGGGCTCGCCACACAAAAGGATATGACGTCCTGCGCCTCGGACAGGATGGATCGGAAGTACACTATGTATTTCATAAAAAGGTACTATATAAGAACACTTTTTTTTTTTTTTATCCAAAAATGAGGGGTGGTCTTTCATTTTAAGACCACCTCTCAAAAGTAGGTGGAACTCCGCTTTATTGCAACACACATTCACTTGTACGCAGTAGTGCACAGCAATGGAATGGCATAGCCTAAAGGGAGCCTTATTATTTTGATTTGTACTGATGACCATGTGATGTGTGGACTATGAGGACCTAGGCTTCCATTCCTTTCTACTGGGCTGATTGAACCCACCCTCCCCATCCTCTATTGCATACTCAAGCAGTTCTGGTATCACATCCAACAGCATTCTGTTGTAATGTATGCCTTTTGGTGGTACATCTTCTGCTTCCCACTGCCTTCATGTGTGCAGTAGAATCCCCTAGACTTCTGTAGGCCAGGAGAGTGAAATGTCTTCTGGCCCCGAGGCGCATGTGCAGCAGCTCCACAGACGGTCGCATGTTCTGAGAGCTCTGCTACAGCCAGCTCCCCCCCCCCCTTCAGCCATCAGACAATGAGGATACCATCTGCAGAAGCCCCGTGGACCCCCCCCCCCGCATGCCAGGGGGCACAGCGAGATGGGATTTATCCCAGCAACTTGACCCTGGGCCTTCGGCCGCGCCTTCTCCAAAGATGGCGGCCGCCAAAGACACACGAGGCCCTGAGACGGATCCAGAGAAATCAATCGCCGATCAGGAGGGCCTGGGTGTCTGCACAGAGGAGACATATCACCCCACAGTGAACACACAGATGAACCCACTATTGTCCCCGACCGGCACAGAATCACTGCTGGGCAGAACTCTACACGGCCTTCTCCTCTCCCCAATGGAGGATCTGACAAACACGCTTGAACACCTCAGGGCCCACAACAGATCAATCCTTAAACTCCTACTGACTTCTTTTTATTGGAGACGTTTTTAAAAATGCTTTCCAGGGGCTTGGCCCAAACTGCTATAGAGATCACTTCCACTATCCAAGCAGACCTGCAACACCTAGGGGCCAGAATAGAAGCGATTGAAGCCAAAATTGACCAAACCGTTGCCAAAGCTAACCAGACTACTGACAGGATTCAGGAATTGCATAAACAGTTGCACGTTGTTTTTTCAAAATTGGATGATCTTGAAAATAGATTCCGCAGGTATAATTTCAGACTCTCTGAATCTTTCAAAGAACCTGACAAGATTGTCTGCATGTTTCTTAAAAATCCCAGATATACCAGATCATCGCCTGGAAACGGATCGTGCCCATAGCGCCCTTCAGCCCCCACGCCAGGATGGCCTACCCAGAGACATTGTGGTAAAACCACATTTTCACAAGGTAGAAGTCATGCAGTGAGCCCGGAAAACTGAAAATCTTACTCATAATAGGACGCCCCATTCAAATATATCCCCTACAGATGATCCTTTCCTTTCCGCTTAAATTTTGCTCACATGAACAAATCTAACGGCTTCTCAACATTCGCAGATGGAGAGTGTCTGCTTCTGCAACGGGGCCTCATCTCCCAGATATTAGAGCTCCCATCTCAACAAAAAGGCCTCCCCCCCACAAGTCCTATCTAACCTATGTGGCAAAAACAACAAGCAAAGAGATCTAAGGGTGGTTGACCCCCCCCCCCCCAAATGGCTCCTAATGAACCCTTGTTCATCTCCTAGGATTTCGCTCACAAAATCCTTGACAGCTGAGTCTTCCAGTCACTTCTCTTTACCTTCAAACAAACTTGTTCTGACCCATTTGTTCTACCACTCCTATTATAACTGAGCAAAATAACCACTACAACAGCTCTGAACAGTTGTCATTTACCCATGACACCAACCAGGCTCGACCAGACCCCCTGAGTAACTCTGACCAAAGTCATCGCATCTGGAAGAGGGATGCTAATATTCCCCCCTACCCCAAAGGAACTTGGGGTCCACACAGACAACCTATCCTAACCTGTGAACACTTACCTGGTTGATCTGAAGTGGATTCCCCCCCCCCCCCCCCCCCACTGGGTGTCTAGGAGGGGAAGGCAAAAACTCCAATCAGTTGTGATTGGTCATACCACACTCATGTTTAAAGCAAAATAATTTTCTGTCCTTTTAATTTTACTTGGTTTTTACCGCATCCAGATCCGGGTCTCCACAATTACTTTTAGTTTTTAGTTAGCAGAGAGGCTGGAGCTGCCGCACTTTGCCTCAAACTGTCTGAGTGGCGTTCTCACTCGGGGACTGTGCTACACCCCCCACGTTTAAGGTTTTTTATTTCATTTTTTTTATTTTTTGGGAAATGATTTGCAGTAAGGGGGTTCAGCACCTTCCTGCAACGGGGTTGGGGTTTCTTCTTGCTGCTTTTACTATTGTTATACTTTTTGGTTGCATTTCTTTGACTTGTCTTCTCTTCTCAGGAACGGTCCACACCACTCCTCCCTCTCACCCCTCCTCTTTTCTTTTTTTTTTTTTTTTTTTCGGGTCACCCAGAGGCTCATATCCATGACCTACCCTCCACCCTTGGGAGCTTCGGACAGAAGATGCTAAGAACCAACACCTGCCCCCATGGGTCAGGGTAAGATCCTAATGGTCGATGCGATTATCCCACCCTCTGATCCATCCATGCTGACAACACCACATCTCCCCCCACCTCTGTATAGTCACCCACAACATTCAAGGGATTAATTCATTAAAAAGATGGAAATTATTCAGACACTATCAATCACAAAAGATTGAGCTATTTCACTACATGAAACCCATTCTCCTCCACCTATAATCCCTCCTTCTTGCATAGCAACTACCCCCAGTTCTATCTCTCCAATGCAGGGAACAAAACAAAAGGCGTAGCCATATGCTTTTCTAAAAACCTTAAATTTTCCCCTTCAGCCACTATCAGAGATCCGGAAGGCAGACACCTATTAGTAAAAGACTCCATAGACGGCATAACATATTTGTTTCCTATTACACTCCAAATAAGGGCCAAGCATCCTTCTTCTCCACCCTGATGTCTACACTTGGGCCACATCTGGAGGGGAAGATAATTATGATTGAAGACACAAACCTTGTATTCGACCTACCTGGCTAAATCTGGAAAATGCCTCCCTCAGAGGAAAAAGCACTTGAAACAGAGCACTAAAATAGCCTCCACACTGTGTTCCCTGTGCCTTATTGACATCTGGAGGGAACTTAGACCCCGGTCCAAAGACTACACCCACTATGTTGGCCCACACAAAATCTACACTAGGATAGACCATATCTTTATATCTTTATTCAATCCTACGACCTACCACCACAAAAGCTGTCATTAGGGATACACCCATATACGACCACTCCATGGTCCTTTTATATCTACAACAAACACCCAACCCCAGTTCAAAATTCACATGGTGCGGGGGGGGGCATGGCGACCGCGCAGCGAGATGGTTGCATTCTAAGTGAGCTCTGCTCCACGCTCAGGGAATATATGCTCACAAGCCCGCCTAACGATCTACACAGCCGGCGAATCGAGCGCAAACGACCCCGGAGACCCCCGCTGACTGATCTACCATGCGGAAAAGATCCCAGAAACCGCCGCACACAATGAAATTGCCGGACTTTTATCCGGCCCTAGACCGCGGGCCACAAAAAGATGGCGGAGGAAGACGGCACGCAGCACAACACCCACAGCCTCCAGCGTCAGCGACGTCAGCTGAGAAGCTTACCAGAGCGGAGTGCACAGCGGAGATGGACGAGGAAACAGGAACACAATCCTCTGATTCTGACTCCCCAAACAACTCTCCATCGACCAGGAGCCCTGTAAAGTCCAGGCTCAGATTGGAGCCTGATACTAGAACGCAAAATAGAACGGCTACACTGGGCATGGAGGTTAGCGGTGGTGGATCGATCACCCAACAACTAACGGATCCGATCGCACAATTACCAACCACAGGTCAGCCTATTTCTGATACCACTTTAAAAGAACTGTTAATGCTATTGAGAACATCTCTACAAACCGATATGATGACATGTTTACACCAATGCAGAGCTGAAATCAGTGATTTGGGGGAAAGAGTGCACCAGGTAGAGACTAGAATGTGCGATGTCACCTCCTCCTTCAATGCGCTGGTGGATTCTCATGCAGCACATCACGAGGCTATCGACAAGACCCAACTAAAAATGGCGGACCTTGAGGATCGTTCCCGCAGAAACAATCTAAAGATCGGGGGGTTCCAGAATCGGTGACAGCGCAACAACTTCCAACTAATGACCAAGACCTCTTTCGAGCTTTGGCCCCGTCATTGTCACCATTGGACCTGATGATCGACCGAATCCACAGGGTCCCGAAACCATCGTTTCTGCCTCAAGAAGTACCACGAGACGTTCTACTGAGAATGCATTTTTTTAAAGCCAAGGAGAAAATCCTTGAAGCACTACGTAAAGGTGAGAACATCCCAGAGGTGGCCTCCGCACTCCAAATCCTGCCAGACTTGTCACAATATACCTTACAGCTCCGACGCAACATGGCAACTATAACCGAAGCCATGAGAAACCACAAGATTATGTATAAGTGGAAATATCCTGCTAAATTACAGGCATCCTACAACGGGTCCACCCACCTCATTCACTCCCTGGAGGAAGGGCTGCAGCTCTTGAATAATTGGCAAATTTTACTTCCTGATCCAGTTTCGGTTCCATCCCAACCGACAAGACAAGCACCAGCCAAAATACACAGTGACTGGCAAGCAAAACCACAACGGAGATCAACAGTTCGCCTCACTTGAATCTACTCCATAAGAGCTTCCTCCATGCAAGATCTTTAAGATTCCCTGAGCGTCCTTGGTACCTGACAACGTACCGTTAGCCCCTCGCATTGGGCATTTTTGTTGCCTGGCCCGTATGGGTCTTGTTTCTTATTCGTACTTTAAAGTTCAAATTTTCTTTTCCTATTTCCTTTTTCTCTTTTTTCGTTTTTTTCGCTTTTATGTTTTGCTTCTTCTACCTGGCACTTGCCTACGGCAGACCATTGACAGGAAACATTGGAAGTTCACATCTTGGATATGCAAGTTCATCCTACGAAACTTTATTCTACCTGCTCCAATGCACCACAACATGTACGTACTCAGTATCAGTACTCAAGCCTCAAATTTAAAAAGCTGCAGTTCAATGACTTTTCAAAAACCTATCGCCGGAATTGGAACATGCGGAAAATACACCAGTATGATGAAGCTACACACCTGTATGCACATGGGAATCTTCGTACGTCGTCCAGCACATCCCCGGGACTGCTTCATACAGCATCTACAACCGACGGATCCTATCGCCTAATATTAAGTTATTATGAGCATTAAAATTCTTTCCCTTAATGCACGGGGACTCAATCATCCTGCCAAAAGACGATCCCTCTGGCAAGAGGCACTCAAACAGAACGTGGACTTACTAGCTGTGCAGGAAACGCACTTCCATAAACTAGCTAAACCAGTGTGCTCGCACCCAAAATTCCCACATATTATTCACTCTTCTATCACGGCGAAGAAAAGAGGGGTCATGATTGCCGTAAGAGACTGATCCTGATGGTAGGTTCATCATTATGGTTTGCAATATAAATATGATTTCCATTACCTTTGCTTGCGTATATGCTCCTAACTCGTACCAACTAAAATTCTTGAAGAAAGTTCTTAAACAAATAGAACAGGTGCGTGTTGGAAGAATATTAATATGTGGGAATTTCAATATGATTCTGGATAGAGAATTAGATACCTCCTCTGGAGTCAGGAATCACTTCCCCAAATTTAGAGATCTCCTACACCAGGAGGGACTATATGACGCTTGGTGCTGCCTAAATGCGAACGAACGATCATATACGTATTATTCCCCTAGATTTAATTCCTACTCCAGATTAGATATGTTTCTCACCGATATAGAAATACTTCACAGAATTACAAACTCCTCTATCCTTGATATTACATGGTCAGATCATGCACCCATCATGATCCATATCGAAGGAGGTAGAACCTACGCCCCGTCCCGCATATGGCGGAACAACGAGACTGTATTGCAGGACCCAAAATATCAAACAGAACTCTCCCAACAACTTGTAGAATATTTTCAGATCAATGACCCCAAATGTACCAGTCCCTTCATTAACTGGAATGCCCACAAAGCCTTCATTAGGGGGGCCCTAATAAAAATTAATTCCAAAATCCAGAAAACCCGCTCCACTAATTTAAACAATCTGCTAACTGAACTCCGCTCTTTAGAGCAAAGCAACCAACATAGCCCGTCTACTGACCTCGCAACTCAATTATCACAAATCAGATACAATATTAGAGAATGGTATAGTGTATTGCATGACCGCGCTATGACAAGGCTCCGACTTAATTAGTATGGAAACAACAATAAAGCAGGCAAATTCTTGGCCAATCGCTTAAAAGACAAACGCACTAAAATGGCAATCCCACATCTGTTCCACCCCAAAACAGCAACCAAAGTGGAACACCCCCAAAAAATTGCAGATGCATTCGCAGACTACTATTCATCCCTTTACAACCTTCATACGGACCCCACCACGATTAAGCCAACAAGAGAGAACATAGAATCTTTCTTAGCTAAAATCCACTTGCCTTCCTTATCGGACGTCCAACTTCAGGAACTAAGAGCTCCATTCACCTCCACTGAGTTGGAGAAAGCTATCCACTCACTACCCTCAGGGAAATCCCCGGGCCCAGATGGGCTCTCTAATGTATACTATAAAACTTTCAGCCATATTCTATCCCCGCACCTTCTGTCTATTTTTAATGTAGCTAGGACAAACGGATCGTTCCCAGCAGAAATGCTCAAAGCCTATGTTGTCACACTACCCAAACCTGGGAAATCTCCAGACACACCAGCCAACTTCCGCCCCATCTCTCTCCTCAATGGAGACATAAAACTATACGCTAAAGTAATAGCAAATAGGATTTTTGACATTATGCCAAACTTAATAAACCCGGAACAAACTGGATTCATGAAAGGGAGACAGGCATCAGACGCCACACGACGCCTACTAAACCTCATTCACCAAGCTGGGACTCGTGGAATGCCTTCTCTGCTTCTCTCAATAGATGCGGAGAAGGCGTTTGACAGGGTCCACTGGGAGTACATAGAGGCAGTGTTGAGGAAATTTGGTTTTTGGCAATCCTGGCACTTTATTCCACACCCTCCGCCCAAGTGTTTACCATGGGGCTTCTCTCCAAAACGTTTACCATATCGAATGGCACCCGCCAGGGGTGTCCTTTGTCACCTCTAATATTCAATCTGATGATAGAACCCCTGGCGGAGGCCATTAGATCTCATCCGCATGTTTCAGGACTTAAAGCCCAACGAAAGGACTATATAGTCAATTTGTTCGCTGACGACATAATACTTTTCTTATCAAATCCGGTTGTGTCTCTACCTCACACACACGAAATCCTAGAGGCTTTTGGAAGGATATCTTACTATAAAGTAAACTTTACAAAATCACTAATACTAGATCTGGGGCTAAACCGCCACGTGAGTTCACATCTCAAACAAACCTTCCCGTATATATGGGCATCCAAACAGATCCCTTACCTAGGCATACAGTTGACAAGGAACCTGTCTCTCATTGCAGATGTTAACGTTAAACATCTTATACAAGAAATCCAAAAAACCATATCCAAAATCTCCACAACCGAACTATCGTGGGCAGGAAGAATAGCAGCATGTAAAATGCTGATACTACCAAAAATTCTATATACATTCAGAACCCTCCCGATCCCTTATAAGGCTTCACACTTCCTAGAGTTGACTAAACTCCTCAAACAATACGTCTGGCAGGGCAAAAGAGCAAGATGTCCCCTTCATAAACTTATCATGCATAGAAAGGCGGGTGGCATGGGTCTTCCGAACATCAAAGATTATTACTGGGCAGTAATACTGGCACAAGCTAAATTCTGGTTTTTGCCGAACCCTGAACATCTATGGGTAAACCTAGAAGAGTGTATAGCAAAAACTCAAAACATGAGTCTTCTTCTCATGGCATACTCTTGGAAGCCTAGATCCTTAATATATTTCTCCCCAACGATTGTAGCAACTATTGCCGCATGGAGACACCTACTACAACAACAAGCGCTAGCACATCCCCACACGGCAGTTAGGATTCCGATCCAGACCTTGGAATTAATGATACCATACAGCACGGTCACCAAATGGAAGGGAAACGGAATAGAGTGGGTAGACTAATTATACACCCAAGAGACATTAAAATCGTTTTTGACTCCTTACAATCCACATACAATGTCCCCCAAACCAGCAAATACCTGCATAACCAGGTGTCATCCTTTTTAAAGAGATCTCCTCCACCGAACATTGAAATTAATAGCCCAATTTGGCACTACTTTATATCTACCAACACCAAGACCCAAGGCATCTCACTTGTATACAACACCTTACAATATAAACAAAGTCTGGTGAAGTCCTGCTCCATGCTCACATGGGAGAAGGATCTGAATCAGACCTACGATATCAATCAATGGATCAAGGCCCTTAGATGTAATTACACAGCCACTCATTGTGTCAATCATTGGGAGCTCACTCAGAAGATACTTCACAAATGGTATAGGACACCACACCAACTAGCAAGAATGTTTTCTACACACTCTTCACTTTGTTGGAGAGACTGTGGCAGCGTAGGTACTATATTGCATATATTCTGGCACTGTAAAAATGTTTCTAGTTATTGGAGGAAACTATTTAGCATACTCGCGGAAGTCACAGGGATGTTGCAAACCCCAAATCCAACTCTAGCAATTCCCCACCTTGGTATAGACAACTATCCACCCCAATTCCGCACAGTAGTGATTCATATCTTGACTACAGCCAAATTAATCATTGCCCGACACTGGAAAAGCACACAATCCCCAAATCCCTCAGAAGTGCTAGTCCAGGTGAACTTGAACTTTCACTATGAAAGATTGTTAGCTCTAAGAAACTCTTGTGGCAAGAAATTTGACCAACAATGGAAGTGCTGGACAGAGTGGTACAAGAAATAATACCTACTGAGATTGCTTGATAATGTGGCAGTTGTTGTCTGGTGATGCTCTAGATGCCCCCCCGTCACAGCGTGATCCCAGTTGGGGTGCCGGGGGAGCCAGAAAGAGGTCGCTGAAAGTTATGGTTGCACCTCCCACTTAATTGTAATAGTTGTATTTTAACTTAAACAATTGAGCTAACATCATAAAGATGTGAATACGAAATCAGAGGTAGAAAGCTGAATTTACACTTGTAAACGCATTTCCCTTTTTTTTTTTTTTTTCTCCTTCCTTTCTTTTTTCTTTTATTTATTCCTTTCCTTTCTTTTGGATGTTAAACCACAACATGTAGTTCATTACTACCCGTACTTGTTTCATTATGTTGTACTATATGAAAACTTTCAATAAAAGTAATTTCAAATAAAAAATTCACATGGTGCCTCAACAAGGGTTTTTTAAGCAACCCAGTCCAATGCACAATTCTTGCAAAAGACATTCAAGAATATTTTCTACTTAACGATATCGACTCCATATCCCCAGAAACCCTGTACTCTGCTCATAAGGCAGTGACGAGGGAAGATTATACAAACCACCTCTCAACTCAAAAGGGAATGCAGGACAATCATTAAACTCACTTCAGAGTTCCACTCATTAAGCAAAGCCCATAAATGCGACCCCACTAGAGAGTCCTTAGACCTTGAATCGGCCCAGACAACCTTAAACCAGCCCTAACCACAGAAGGGGAGAAATACCTCAGATGGTCGGGAGCCCGGTTCTATTCTTAGAAGGATAAGATTGGTGCCAAATAGCAGCTAAACTATCCCCTAAACCCCAGTCCAAGGCTTTTCCCAAAATACGTACACAGGCGGGAGAACTGACACAGAACCCACGACGCATCATGCAGTTGTTCCATGACTTCTACACAACTCTGTACAGAGATCAGAAATCAAGCACACATACACATACTATAAGCAGAACACTCTGATCTCCTAGACAAACTGATAACTGAAATGGAAGTCATGGAGGTGATAAAATATCTCAAACAAAACTCAACGCCAGGTCCTGACAGCTTTTCTGTCTGTTATTATAAAACAATTTGCCAATTCACTAGACCCCTATATGGTCAGTTTCTTTAATTCACTTATCCCCTGGATAAAGCCCTAAATTTAGCATGCATCTATCATTCCTAAACCTGGCAAAGATCCAAGCGTGGTTACCAACTACCACCCAATCTCCTTAACAACGATCTAAAAATCCTGACAAATTTTAGCTAATCTTGTATCGCTTACTATATCCATAAAGTGACCTGATCTGTTCAACGTACTGGAAAGATGGGGCCTTGGCCCCAACTTTCTGGGAACACTCCACTCTCTGTACTCTAATCCAAGTGCACAGTTAAGACTCCGGGGCTGCTATTCAGAACTGCTGAACATCAAAAAAGGCATCAAGCAAGGCTCCCCGCTTTCCCCCCTCCTATTTGCTATAGCTATCGAGACCTTGGCCATCGCGATCAGAACCCACCCTGACATTAAAGGAGTACTCTGTGGGCCTTGAGCACAAATGCGCTTTGTTTGCAGATGACTTCCTATTATTTGTTACCTCCCCTCTAATCTCGCCTCCCAACATTTTCTCTTTACTTGGTAAATTTGGGAATGCCTCCGGTCTCCAGGTTAATGTATCAAAATCCTTAGCACTAAATATCACGATTCCCTCAAATTTACTTGGAAATTTACAGGTCCACTTCCCATTTACCTGGTGCTCAACCTATATCCCGTATCTAGGTGTATACTTAACCTCCAAGATTGACTCATTATACTCTTCTACCCAGCCATTTTCCACAAACTGACGTCAGACCTCTCTACTTGGGCTAAACATAACCTATTATGGCTAGGCCGCATTAACACTATCAAAATGCCGCTCCTCCGATGCCTATTATATCTTTTTCAGATCTCTATCCATCCCAATCAGGAAATCACAACTGCATAATCTCCAATTCAACATTCTGACATTTATCTGGGGACCTAAAGGCAGGAAGTGCCCTAAAAAATATTCTGTTTAGACTTAAAACGCAGGGAGGACTCGCCTTCCCCAACATTTGGTGGTACTATCAAGCAGATCTCTATCGTATACTCACGGGACTTGAAGCCTGACTAGGTGACAATGGAGAGGCAAGCTGTTCTCCTCCACACAATCGACTTCCTATTGCGGTCCCCCACTAAATCCAGACCTCCCATCCTAGCCCCCACCCTATCCCACTCACTGCCCCTATGCGACTAGATGCACAAACATCCCTCATTAATCTCACATTTGTTCCACAATCGCAATTTTCCTCCAGGAATGAACATCCTAGCCTTTAGCTGGTGACTCAGCAAAGGTTTACTTAGAATAGGGAACTTCTTTACTTCTGCAGGCCCCATTTCACTTACATTCTGCACAAGCAAACTAGAGATGCCTACTTCTGAAAGGTTCAGATATACACAAATACTTCATTTTCTTCAATTGACCTGGCCAAACAAGCCAGAGCCTACTGGGGTCATGACCTAGAAATCATGGTGCTCGAACATCACAGATCAGAGGGAGGGATATCAATCATTTACCCTTCCTTGGCTGCATCTCTGTCCAAACCTTCCTATGCCCAAACATGGGAAAACGACCTTAATATAGAATGGGATCAGGGTAAATGGCATGCCTGCTTCCAACGTTCCATTAAAGGTATATTAAATATTTCCTTGCTTGAGGCTAACCTCAAAATACTTACACTGTAGTACAGGGTTCCCTCTCTCCTCGCCAGAATCTACCCAGATGAGTCCCTGCTGTGATTTAGAGAATGCACAATGTTCCACATATGGTGGACCTGTCTACGAATAAGAAGCCTTTGGAATAAAATTTTTCTCTCTGATGATATGCAAGGTAACGACTACACAGGTTCCCCAAACCCCAGACATAACACTCCTTAACCACAACGTGGAGAAAGTAGATAGATATGCACACGCATTGCTCTTCATTCTCTTAGGAACCAAAATTGCAATAGCATCACACTGGGAAATAACCTCAGTCCCAATCTCAGCAGTGAAGCACAAAATCTCCTAGATTATGGCGCAGGAGAAGATGGTAAGTATTATTTATACAAGACAAAACCCATGTCTTTGAACTCGGAACCCTGTGCCAAATACTGTCCTATACCTCTATACCCAGGAGACCACTCCTCACAATGACTCTTACTCTGGGTGACCCACCTGACTCGCCCTACCCCACCCTTTCTATCACCTTACCTTTCTCTCTCTCTCTAGAACCACTTTTCTATCCTCCACTTCCCCCTGCTCACCTTCCCCTGGTCCATAGCTATATATACAATACATGACTGGTCTTGAATCCTATAATGCATACTGGTTTATGTAAGGAATATTGGCTTATGATCTCCGCTGCCCTGAGCTACCCAAATGCACTCCTAATCAACTACACTGGTGCTCTTGTCCCAGGTCTTAGCATAGTTCATTGAATTGTTTCACATACCACCCTACCTTCTTTAACCACTATAATATAGGGCACGTATACACCTTCCTGTCCAGGACAATTTTGAGCTTTCAGTGCTGTTGCATTTTGAATGACAATTGCGCGGTCATGCTACACTGTACCCAAATGAAATAAATAAAAAGACCAAAAATGTTGAAACAAAAATAGTTTTGCTTTTGTTTCTGTCATAAAATTTAGTAAATAAGTAAGTTTTCTCTTTCACTGATGGGCACTGATAAGGCGGCACCAATGAGGTGGCACCAATAAGCAGGCACTGACAGACACCGACAGGCACTGGTAGGTGGCACTGATGGGTGGCACTGATATGCAGCACTGATGGGCATTGATAGGCGGCACTGGTGGACACTCATGGGTGGCACAAGTGGGCACTGATAGGCGACATTGATGGACACTGGAAGGCTGAACAGATATGGGTACTTATGGTGGGCACTGATAGGTGGTACTTATGGGCATTGATACATGGCAATGGTACACGGCACTGATGGGCATCCTTGGTGGCACTGGTAAGCATTGTCAGTGGGCACTGATTGGCAGCTGCCTGGGCAGATGTGCATTTCACTGGTGGTCTAGGGTGGGTATACCTGGTGGTCCAGTGTGGATGACCATCCTGGTGGTCCTGGGCGGCATGATGGTGGTCCTGGGCGGGATCCGAGGGGGTGCTGCGCTGATAAACAATCAGCGCAGACCCCCCCCAGTCCGGAGAGCCGCTGATCGGCTCTCCTCTACTTGTGTCAGACGCGAGTAAGGAAAAGCCGATCACCGGCTCTTCCTATTTACATCGTAATCAGCCACGATTGGGCATGGCTGATCACGTGGTAAAGAGTCTCCGTCAGACTCTTTACCTAGATTGGTGTTGCAGGGTGTCAGACTGATACACTGCAACAACGATCGCCCCAATGCGCCCCGGGGGTGCGCAGCGACTTAATATCCTGAGGACGTCATATGACACCCAGTCAGGGTATTGAAACCACTTTGCCGACGTCATTCTGCTATATGGCAGGCAGTAAGTGGTTAAATGGGGACTTATGACAGCGTTAAATAGTCAAAGCGGTGGAGGGACCCCCACAATCCACAGCGTGCTCCCTTTAGGGAGGTTATGGCACTTTTAAAGTAAGAGGCAATTTGGCTGTTTTTTGTTTTTATGTTATTTTAAATAAAACTTTATTATGCCATGGTCCAGTTCTCTCTATTTTTTCTTGAGCAAACATGGATTGAAACAATATCACTGTTACACCTCTAAGCAGAAGTTTCTCCATCAAGGTTGGCAGTTTCCTAAACCTGCTAAAGCTTCACCTGACCTTACTTTTTTTAAATAAAGGGGTCAAGGTGAGTTGGTGAGTAGGCTACTTACCATAATTTCACTGGGTGCTGTGGTTGTCCATTTTTCCGAAGTGGTGACGGGATACACGATTTACACCTACTCCAGTTTCACTATTTTCTATGGAAAATTTGTTTATTTGTTTTATATGTTCACTTTTTTTGAGCTGAATACTTATATGTATTTAATGTATATTGCAGTATGTATTAAATAATAAGATACCTGCAGTATTAAACACTAGAGCACTTTATTGTTACAATTTTTTTGTAGCGCCCCTTTACCATTTCACAACCCACAACTCACAAAGTCAAGTTCCTTTGCACTTTTGAGGGGAGCAGCTTATATACTTATTCACATATTTGTAGTCCAAGCGCAGGGTATTCCAAAATTATTTAGTTTTCTTCTATTGTATAACACCTACTGTATTCCCAGAATATGCAATCTGTCGTTATGCTGCTTATCAGGCTGTGTTGGCCTGTACATATTTTTACTCTTCAAACTATTTCTTTTTGACTATACCTTGTTATCTTACCTGTTAAAACCAATAAACATTATTGAACGAAATGTCTCCTGGCCCCATGAAAGTCAACAGTGCTTTACTGCCCATGTTTAGAAAGCAGGCCCCAGACTCAACATTTAGTGACAGTGATGTTGATCTCCTCCAAACTCTAGTTCTCCCTGAACATGTCAGTAATCTGCTACTAGAAGAGGAAGTCTCCCATCAATAGTACATTATTTACAGAAAAAGTTATTCATGATGGGAAGACTTCCTGTTCTGGGAACTGATTGCTGGTATCTGCAAAGATTGCTGCATTTTAGAGGGAATTAATATTTCTGTTCACTAAATGCCAGGTAGTGGGCATACACTGGTAGCGACTGGATGGTTTCATTGCATAATATGCATGCATGGCAGCATCAGTGCTTAAATGTGGACTAGCGCCTTCCATACCCATTTGGCACCAAGCATATCCACAGCATATACACAGCATTTTCTGCCGCAGGTTAGTCTGTGTTACTATGGGACATGTTCTTGTAGTTTCTGGCCCAACCGTTCACACAACCTCCTCCCCCAACTTTTGTTTTGACATATACTGGTACTGTAATCTTGTAATTTCAAGCCAGGCAGCTCACACATTACCCCGTCAACCACCCTCTGCTGCTGTCTAGGAGGACTACATTTGGAGCTACAGCTGACCATTCTTTTTTTTCAGAGATACTATCTCACCAGGCCTGCAACCACCCCCACCCTCAGCATCACTGCACTAGCAACATTGCGTCTGCACTTACCTTTTCACCACCATGCCTGAAACATCCCCAACACTGCACCTTCACGCTGACCATTTTCCTGCACACTTTTACCGCCTCAGTTGACTCTCATTGTCCTCCTGCACCAACTCCTATTCATGCCAGTACGCCTGGCCCATTTTATTCCCAATGCTCTCACCACCTCTCCCACATGCCCCCATTTCACTTGCCACTGCATCAAAGTATGCCTCGCCAATCACCCCCAATGTACCAGTGTGCACTTCTATGATCTCTGTCACTGCAGTGACATTGGGGTATTCTGAGCACTCTGTTGCTAATACATCTGAAACTAAAAGAAGACACCTGTATAAACTATTCACTCATGTTATTTGTCTGGTGTTCTCTTTTAACGTTTCCGAGGACCATTGGTACCTTTTGAAGTTTATTTCTTTTCCACTTAAAACAAACTCGTTGAAGCATCAGCAGCTGTATTCACAAATTCAGAAGGGCTTGTCAGCATCAGATATAAAATCCTTTTAATGTTTTATCTTACGTGACACCACTGAAATGACAGTCATCATGACTTTTAGGAATAGGCAATGCTAAACACTAATCGCTACATTTATCCGACTCACTTCATGCATTTTAATTTATTGTAAGCCTTTTCTGAATCTGTTTGTTCCTTTTTGCTGTAGAATAACATCCAGATATGTAAAAATGAGGCTATGTAAGATGATGGTATTTTATTATAAGAATATTCACTAGGGGGCAGTGGTGTTCAATGTATCCACTTGATCATGTCTTTTGCTTGTGTATATATTTTTCTCCACCGTTAGACATAAAAAGGGGGCTATTTATTTATTTTTATTTTTTTGGTATGTCACTATTGCAATATTTTTATTATAACATTTTGAATGTATTTATTATTTAACTCCCTTTCACAGTTATGCATCTTTACTGTTTAAACTGTTTAAATCTAAACAAGGATTTGTCATTTTTAGTGCCCTTATTGTCGTGCGGCTCAGTGTCTTAAGGCACAGTGCAGTAGTTTTAAGTTTTAAGTATCCAAGGTTAGCGTCAGTTTTATACAATAAATAGGCTTCTCTTTTGGCCTTGAGAATTTCCTTGTTCAAATTTACAGATGCTGCATTATGTGTAATTCAAAGCAAACTGTGCTACCATTGAATTGAACACCATGGACGTATGGTTTATAGTACTTCTTACAGAAAACATCTCTAAAAATCTGATTTGAGTTGCATGCACTTATCTGTTTATTCTGTGCTAACTCTCAGACTGAGTTTCCATGTGTTCTGCTGCTGTTCAGTGAAAGATATTACAACCTACCTAGGTCTGAAACAAGAGGCCACAGATGATGCAACACATAAATCTGAACTCCGGTATAAGAAAATCTTGTCTAAATATAAAAGGCATATGTATTCTTACAGGAATCTTGGTGTGCTTTTTGTAATGCTTCCAGGTCTGTGCAATAATACAAACGTCACCTCTGTGCAGAAGCTTCCTGTAATAAAGACCAGTAGCTTCTATGCTCTCTTTTTGCAGAGTGGGGAGTGGTCTGGTATCTGTCCTTCCTCAAATTTTCTGGAGGAAGCCTGTAGTGAGTGGGCCTGCTGGGTTTGTCTCACAGCTCTGCCTTTTGTGCAGCACAGAGTTTTCCTGGTTACTTTATAATGTATTGACTGGGTTTGCAAAGGCTTTGAGAGCACAGTCTTTGTGCTGGAGTTCAGCTTTAAACACCTTTTAAAGTGGATTTGCAAGTAAAATGGAAATGGCTTCCAAGTAGTAAAATAAAAGTCCTTGGTTACCACATCTTTGTAAAGAGCGAGATCCCTTTCCCAATGTGTAAGGATTGGTGGACTGAGTTAGACCATAGAATTATGGTCTCTCAGCATGCTGCCACACCAGATTTTGACAGCAGATGCTGCTGCGAATTTAAATTTTCAGAACTGTAGTTCTTTGCACAATTTAGACTTACAAACTTTTTGGGGGTACTTTTGTTTTACTGGCTGTTCCCAAAAATCTGTTAAAAGAAACCTGTCCGCATAGAAATATGAATGCTGCCACTTTTTTCAAAGTTTGCATTTCAGGGCTTTCACCCTTACCCCTGCTTTATTATGCTTTTTATTACAGACCCCAATGGATTTCCCTCTTTTTTCAGACTGTCAAAATCATATAATTATTAGTCTTACTAAATGCCACTATGGTTGTAAAGCCCCGTATTTTTTCACCTATAATGCATCCTATGCGTTTTACTCACCTGAGCTCATTCGTTCCCTGGGCGTAGACATAATTGGATAGATTAATAGCAGCGCAGCCATTGGCTCCCGCTGCTGTCAATCAAATCCAATGATGCAGGTATCGAGGGGGTGGGGCCGAGTCCTGTATTCTGTGTGAATGTACACAGATGCAGGACCTGAGAGCACGCCCGCATGAGTGTTCACCTTAAGAGAGCATTCTCCAACGCAGACACTTGATGCGAGGAGGAGCTACCAGTGCTGCTGGGGGACCCCAGAAGTCCGGGATTGGGGCCACTCTGTGCAGAACGAACTGCACAGTGGAGGTAAGTATGACATGTTTGTTATTTAAAGAAATAAATGGGGTTTATGACCCCTTAGTTTAATTACTGTGCATATAGCTAGCATTGAATAGAACAACTGAAACATAATCTTAACTCTTTGTTTTTTTGTGGTTGTTTTTATGCAATCAAAACTGAAATCAAGGTACGGTCAGGTTAAGCTTTTAATTGCAAGAAACATTGCAGCCCCCTCTGAAAAGTGATATATGGTGAACTGCTTTTCAGAGCCGTTCTCTCCCATTCCTTGAAATGGATCATGTTTGCCCACCGAATGCGACTGAATTTTTTTTTTTTGCCACAAAGCATTGCAACCGTGGCATGTGTGTTTTTTTTTTTCTTTTTTTTTCTTTTTTTTTTTTTTACTTTAATGGGATTTAGCCTAACACCGCCATCATTTTGGTTAACATGCACTACTGTGCAAATGTTTTAAGCAAGTGGGAAAAAATGCTGTAAATGTAAAATGCTTTTAGAAATAGAAATGTTAATAGTTTATTTTTAATAATTAACAAAATGTCAAGTAAATGATCAGAATTTAAATCAAAATCAAATCAATATTTGGTGTGACTACTCTTTGCCTTCAAAATGGCATAAATTCTTCTAGGTACACTTGCACTTTTTTTTTAAGGAACTTGGCAGGTAGGTTGTTCCAAACATCTTGGAGAACTAACCATAGATCTCTTGTCTATGTAGGCTGCCTTAAATACCCCTGTCTCTTTAATCCCAGACAGATTCTATGATGATGAGATCAGGGCTCTGCGGGGTCAAACCATCACTTCCAGGACTCCTTGTTCTTCTATACGCTAAAGATAGAGCTCTTAAAGTAGTTGTAAACCCTTACAAACCACTTTGACCTACAGGTAAGCCTAGATTAAGGCTTACCTGTAGGTCCAAGAAATATCTCCTAAACCTACACAGTTTAGGAGATATTTGCCAAAAGACAGGCACCGCTGTCTACGGTGCATGCGCCATAGACAGCAACGCACTGAGCGTGCCGCTGTTAACGGCGAAATGCCGCGAGTGGCGGCTCCCGTGCGCATGTGCGGGAGTGACGTCATCGGGGCTCCGTCGAATGACCGCGCCGGAGCGGCGAGACCCACCAAGAAGATGGAGGCTCAGTACACAAGGGGACAGCGGTGACTTCACTGGCTCCTGTGTCAGGTAAGTGACACATAATGGACTACTATGCGATGCATAGTAGTCCATTATGCTTTACCTTTGCAGGGAATCAGAGGAAGTAAACCCATCAGGGTTTACTTCCTCTTTAATAACACTGACCGCTTGGGGTCATTGTCCTACTGCAGAATACATTTGGGGCCAATCACATGCCTCCCTGATGGTATGGCATGATGCATAAGTGCCTGTATTTCTCAGAATTGAGGACACCATTGATCCTGACCAAATCTCCAACTCTCTTGCAGAAATGCAGCTCAAAACTTGCACGGAACTTTCACCATGCTTTACTGTTGCCTCCAGGCACTCGTTATTGTGCCACTTTCCAGCCCTTTAGTGAACAAACTGCCTCCTACTATAGCCAAATATTTCAAATTTTAACTTATCAGTCCAGAGAACCTGCTGACATTTTTCTGCACTCCCATTTTCTAGGTTTTCCTGCATAGTTAAGTTGCTTATCCTTTTTTCTACGTCCGAGGTATAGTTGGCTGCAATTCTTTCATGAAAATCACTTCTGGCCAGACTTCTCCGGACAGTAGATGGGTTTACCTGGGTTGCTCGGTTTTCTGTCAGTTTTGTGCTAATGGAATTGCTTGACTTGTTCCGATATTGAAGGGAAGTAAGTTTGATGTGTCTTTCATCTGCTGCATTAAGTTTCCTTGGCCAATCACGAAGTCTACAGTCTTCAACATTGCAGTTTCTTTGTGATTCTTTTAAAGAGCTTGAACAGCACATCTTGACATCCCAGTCAGCTTTGACATCTTCTTTGAGTCCTTGCTGATACATTGTAACCTTGTGTCTGTTGCTATGCGCTCAGTCTAGCCATGGTGTGTGAGCTGTAACATGATACGGTCTATCACAACCTCACCTTTTTAGCAGAGTTTGACTGTTCTTCTCCCAGTTTTAAGACTCCTACACAGCTGTTTGTTTCACTTAATGGCTGTGTTTCAACCTACTTATGAAATTGATGATCATTAGCAACTGCTTGGTATAATTAGTTAATACACACGACTGTAATCATACAAAATCGCTTACTTTGTACAGGAGTAAGAATGAATGCTGGTTTGAAACCAAAGGGTAGTCACATCAAAAATTTATTTGATTTACATTTTGATTTTGCTCACTTTGCATTTTGTAAATTGCAAAAAATAAACCATTAAAATATATATTTTTGAACGCATTCTTTTATTTACAGCGTTTCTTCACACCTGCCTAAGACTTTTGCACAGTACTGTATCTCCAAAAGGTATAGAGACCCTTGTGAAGAAACCTTGGGCCATTTGAGCCTGTTTTCCTTATCACCTGCTACCTTGAACTACAGAATGCCTACAATGTATTGTATTAAGGATACACAGAACATCTTTGAGATCTTCCTGTTACTTCTGCCAGCCATTTTTTTTTTTAAATGTTTGTGCTTTATCTACTTTGATTGCTAGACACTTAGGCCCCTTTCACACTAACGTCCCGTTCAGGCCCGCCTGTCAGTTTTTCAGGCGGACCTGAACGGGTGCTCCATAGAGCTCTATGGAGCGTCGGATGTCAGCGGTGACATGTCCG
The DNA here is from genome assembly GCF_037356315.1 of Lithobates pipiens. Taxonomy (NCBI): domain Eukaryota; kingdom Metazoa; phylum Chordata; class Amphibia; order Anura; family Ranidae; genus Lithobates; species Lithobates pipiens. Next base: position 346,691,977 of record NW_027507758.1, read on the forward strand.
CTGACATCCGACCCGCTCCGATCCGAAAAAGTGTGACGGAGGAAAAAGCTATTTTTCCATCCGTCTGCGGATCGGATCGGATGACGACGGGCACTGCGGTCCGTCGTCATCCGATCTCCCATAGGGGAGAGCGGCGCTGTGACAGGTCCGTCCCTGCACAGTGTGCGGAGACAGACCTGTCATCTCCCTGCTCAGCGGGGATCGGCGGAGTGATCCCCGCTGAGCAAACGGACATCCACGGGGCGGATCAGAACTGATCCGCCCCGTGTGAAAGGACCCTTAAACTTTTATCAAACAATTGTGCTGCATATAACAATTTAGTCAACTATTGTATTGTACAAATGGAGTTTCTTTGTTCGCTGTGGTAGGTTTCCTGTGAAAAAAATAATTTATTAATGTGAATCTAATTTTGAATTTTTGATTCTCATTCAGATTCGGCCTTTTTTTTGTACATGCCAGTCTACAGCTAAATCTGAGCATGCCATACTTCTACATTCTGTTACAGAAAGATTTAAATCCCTGAAACACTAGCCAACACTTTTTTTTTTTTGCTCTAAAAATTTGGCCTTTATTACCCGCTCCTAATTTTCTGTATGAAAAGTCCAACATCCTGTGATGGAACGGCCTAAAATGTACTACTGTATACCTAGCTAAGAACAGTTCACTATGTCCTTGTGAAGTAATACTTCTGAAATGACGAGATGAATGCAGGGACTGCTTCCTAATCACATTTCCATGCGTTTCACATTCTTGGCAGTATTGTTATATCAAAGCTTATTATTCTGGCTGTCATACATGTTCTGCATAGAACTATGAGGGAACATTTTGTTTTATTACATGGGTTTTGTTTTTGGAGCTAAAAAGAAATCTTAAACTGGTCACTTGGCATTACCGCTGGTCAATTTGTTATTAACTTGCCATACGAAAGCCAAGTGTTCCTTCTGCCTGATCAAAATAATATCTATTCCAAATGCAATTTAGCTTTTAAAAATCAAATATTGCGTGTGAGATTATGGCCGCTTTTTAGCACAGGTGTAGACAGCCGTTTAATAGGCCATTTTAGTCTAATGTTGAAATATATGTAAACCCAATCGTTAAAATCTCATATAATTTTTAACATAATGTAATTTCAAGCCAGTTTGAAGAAAAAGAAAAATCATTGCGATTGCTTGAATGCACAGTGCTTTAGCAAACTAAATGTCATCTAGTTAGGATTTACGTCTTCTTTAATAGGACCTCATGTTTCAAAACCTACTGTAGGCTGAAAAATAAGCTGTCCACAGCAACCACTCATTTTTAAATATATAAAGTAAACAACAAATTGAGATCTAGGATCTTTATGTATACAAACATTGCCAATTGACCACCAAAAAGCATGATCATGGATCTGTTTAAATCATGCATCAGTGCCTATAGATGTGTCAACCGCTCAACATTTTCAACACAGACGCACCCTTGAAATAACTTTCCTGTCTCAGGGAACACCTGCATAAAACATACTATATCTACAATTCATGATACATTAGTGTAATGGTCAGTGATAAGAATTTCTCCCTTATAGATAGCTAAAAAGGTCAGTGGTGTAAGTGGGAACGTATCTAAGAGGCAGAAATTGCTCAAGGAACCTCTAGAGAAACCCTAGGATTGGAACTCTGGTCTAAGAGTTCAGTGTATACTACAATTCTTGAGACCTGTAGTTTCAGCAAGAACAATCCATATATCAGAATGTGAAATATTATGTTGATAATAAGGCTAAAAGTCAAACTGTTCCTGCAATATACATGTGGACACTATGTGTATCCTTGGCACAATGGAGTCATGTATAGGTGCAAAAGTGCAGGTGTTAAACTTATGCTGCATGTAATGCCAACCAGTGTATATTGCATCATGCAAAGTCCAAATGGAAACAGGGAAACATTGACATCTAATGAATATTTTGTAGAAAGCCATTACAGGAGCTTCCAAGAATTTGTGTATAGACCAAATGTGATAAAAGCTCACCAGAGTCACTGTATGTGATATAAAATTAACAAAAGTCTGAATGGGAACATTCTCGCCCCATGTGGATTTTTAGAAAAGTTCCTTAGTGGAGTCAATGTCGCCATTAATTGGAAAAATCTAGCTTTGCTGTATTGGCAGGGGCTCCTCATGGAAAAGATACTATGCCACCCTGACGTGTTTCACCAGCAGGCTTTCTTCGAGGGTACATGGTATGATTTTGATTGTTTAAAGCACACATGGAGATTATTTACCACTGTGTCTTCAGGGGAAATTGTTTGTGTTACCACAAAGGAAAAGTTTTCTCTATATGTAATTATATGACCGCCCAGTGACTGCCTGACCGTTAATTTACTATTGCACGCCTCAGTGTTCCTGTTTCTTTTTGGTAATACAGAATCTAAATTTACTTTGCATGGTGTAGCAGATGTTTAAATGCATTCATGTATACAGATGTTTATAAAAAAAATATCATCTCATTAGTTGAAATACTGAAATGTATCCGTCATTCCACAGATAAAGATTTGACTTACAAGCAGACATTACAATCCTTTTTCTCTTTCCATGTATACTTTTTATGTTTCTTCATTATGAAGCTAGTTAGACATTGGATTATCAACCTTATTTGGGGAAAACAGTATCATTTGGGAAAAAAAAAAAAAGTAGTTTTCAAGGCAATCCCTATCTGTAAATAGTTAGCCAAGAGTGTCTACTAATTTAGATGCATGGTAAGTGATGTATAATTTGCCTAATTTCTGCTCCTATATGTAATAAACCAACCAGGGAAGAAATTTGCTAACTCCCTTCTAAAAATACAGTATCTCACAAAAATGAGTACATCCCTCACATTTTTGTAAATATTTTATTATATCTTTTTATGTGACAACACTAAAGAAATGACACTTTACTACAATGTAAAGTAGTGAGTGTACAGCTTGTATAACAGTGCAAATTTACTGTTCCCTCAAAATAACTCAACACGCAGCCATTAATGTCTAAACCACTGGCAACAAAAGTGAGTACACCCCTAAGTGAAAATGACCAAATTGGGCTCCACTAGCCATTTTCCCTCCCCAGTGTCATGTGACTCGTTAGTGTTACAAGTTATCAGGTGTGAATGGGGAGCCAGTGTGTTAAATTTGGTGTTATCACTCTCACTCTCTCATACTGGTCACTGGAGAGTCAACATTGCACCTCTTGGCAAAGAACTCTCTGAGGATCTGAAAAAAGAATCTTTGCTCTACATAACGATGGCCTAGGCTATAAGAAGATTGCCTAGACCCTGAAACTGAGCTGCAGCATGGTGGCCAAGGACCATACAGCGGTTTAACAGCACAGGTTACAATCAGGACAGGCCCAGCCATGGTCGACCAAAGAAGTTGAATGCACGTGCTCAGCGTCGTATCCAGAGGTTGTCTTAGAAGTAGACATATAAGTGCTGCCAGCATTGCTCTAGAGGTTGAAAAGATTGGGGGTCAACCTGTCATTTCCCAGACCATACACCGCACACTGCATCAAATTGGTCTACATGGCTTTCCTCCCAGAAGGAAGCCTCTTGATGAAGATGATGCGCAAAAAAGCCAGCAAACAGTTTGCTAAAGACAAGCAGACTAAGGACATGGATTACTGGAACTATGTCCTGTGGTCTGATGAGACCTAGATAAACTTATTTGGTTTAGATGGTGTCAAGCGTGTGTGGCGGCAACCAGGTGAGGAGTACAAAGACAAGTATGTCTTGTCTACAGTCAAGCATGGTGGGCGGAGTGTCATAGTCTGGGGCTGCATGAGTGCTGCCGGCACTGGAGAGCTGCGGTTTATTGAGGGGACCATGAATACCAACATGTACTGTGACCTACTGAAGCAGAGAATGATCCCCTCCCTTCAGAGACTGTGCCACAGGGCAGTATTCAAACATAACAACCCCAAACGCCCATCCAAGATGACCACTGCCTTGCTAAAGAAGCTGAGGGTTAAGGTGATGGACTGGCCAAGTATATCTCCAGACCTAAACCCTATTGAGCAATCTGTGGGGCATCCTCAAATGGAAGGTGGAGGAGCGCAAGGTCTCTAACATGCACCAGTTCTGTGATGTCATGGAGGAGTGGAAGAGGACTCCAGTGGCAATGTGTGAAGCTCTGGTGAACTCCATGGCCAAGAGAGTTAAGGCAGTGCTGGAAAATAATGGTGGCCACACAAAATATTGACACTTTGGGCCCAATTTGGACATTTTTACTTGGGGTGTGCTCACTTTTGTTGCCAGTGGTTTTGACATTAATGGCTCTGTGGGTTATTTTGAGGGGACAGCAAATTTACATTGTTATACAAGCTGTACACTCACTACTTTACCTTGTAGCAAAGTGTCATTTCTTCAGTGCTGTCACATGAAAAGATATAATAAAAATAATTAAAAACGTCAGGGGTGTACTCACTTTCGTGAGATACTGTGTGTGTGTGTGTATATGCAGGGCTTTTTTTTTTCCTCAGAAAATAGGTGCAGGAATTCAACCACGACTTCTCAAAAAAACTCTCCCCCTACCCCACAGAAACCCATCAAACCGCATCAAATAGTGAGTGTGAGAAAGAGATTGCTGCTCACAGGTGATGCAAACAGTAACACTCCAATGTTGCTTCTGTGAGGTGGGGTGCACGCCCTGCCACTGCAGCAGAAAACGTGAAACACAAAATCTTTGGGTCGGCAGCACACCTGCACAGAAAGGAAAGTATAGTCTTTATTGAAGCATAAATATTAAAAGCACTGGGCAGGTACAGACAGGGGAAATGCAGGTAGCTTGGCACGTTTCACACTATAGAAGTGCTTTGTCAAAACCACAGAAGTTGGTACCCATCCAGTGCTTTTAATATGTATGCTTCAAGAAAGACTTGATTCCTTACTTTCTGTGTGGGTGTGCTGCCAAACCGAAGATTCTCTGTTCCAAATAGTGAGTGGTCAGATTTCACGAACAGTAGAAGGGGCAATTAATGCCAGGCGTGCATAATGTACAGAGTGCAGAGTTTCGGGGTGAGGGGTTGAGGGTGTTACACAGTGCCCAGTTCAGCCTTCTTCCACGACTGGTTACCTCTGGATCCCCTATCCTCACTTTCACCACTCTTAAACTCTGACCTCTGCATTTCACACCCCCCCCCCCATCCACAGTCTTCATCTTATCCTTCCTTCTTTAAAGGCTCTGGCATCTTCCACATGTCTTACTTGTGTTGGTGTATTAAGCTGGAGCACCCAGCCGGCTCTAGTACCTCCCCTACAACGGCGGAATTACCAGGGTCACAGCAGTCGTACTTACGACTGGGCCCTTGAGTTCCACCACTGTAGGGGGGTCCACCGCCACCCGGGAGATTCATTCAAGGGGCATACAGTCCTCGCCCCGCTCCACCCATCTTCTCCGCCTGCACTCACAGCCACACTGCAAGGCTCCGCCCATCCTCTCTGCCCTCCCAGGCACAGTCCCCGACCACACTTACGGGCACACTGGACGGTCTCCGTCCGCTCCGCCCATCCTTTCTGCCCACACTCGCAGGTACTCACAGGCCCCGCCCATCCTCTCTGCCAGCCCAAACAAAACCTAGCATGGGGGGGAACCAAGTGAACTGCGAGTTATCTGTAAGCAAGTAGCCCTGATCCCATCCCTCAATATCAACACTGCTAGTGATCCCCCCATACCCCACTACTGCCACTGATTCCCCCCCACCCCACTACTGCCACTAATACCCCCACCACCATTACTGCCACTGATACTCCCCACCACCATTACTGCCACTAAATCCCCCCACACCACCACCACTAATGCGACTGATACACCACCACTACTGCCACTGATTTTCCACCACCACCACTGATACCCCCCACACCACACCACCACTGCTGCTACTGATCCACCCCGCCACACCACCGTGACCAGTGCTGCCACTGATCCACCGCCCCCCCACATCTCCACAATGGCATGACCACTGATCCCATCCCGCAACCACCACCCCTTCCACTGATCCCATCCTCCCCCCACCGCTGCCACTCATTTCATCCAATGCCCCCCACCACTACCACTCATCCCATCCAATCCCCCCCCCCCAACCACCACCTCTGCCACTCATCCCATTCAATCCCCCCTACCACTAATCCCATCCCCCACCACCACTGCTGCCACTGATCCCATCCCCCACCACCACTGCTGCCACTGATCCCATCCCCCACCACCACTGCTGCCACTGATCCCATCCCCCACCACCACTGCTGCCACTGATCCCATTCTCCACCACCACCGCTTGATACACTGTACATAGTTCATTTGGGCCAAACAAACTATGTCCCGCACTAACAGAACATACAGCACACCGCGCTGTGTTCTGGGTTTGAGCCAAGACTTGTCTTATACTCAGAACACAATAGAGTGTATCTGATCAGTGCTTAGCCATTCATAGAAAGCTATGTATTCTCGCAATGAATACAGAGCATCCTCTGAGTCAGAGAGGCAGGCTGATGTCACATCCCGTATGCTGTATATAGCCTCAGCTACATACAATTTATACAGCACATCCAGCGGCCTCACATGTTAATGAGCGGCATACTTCGTTTGGCCCAGAGTTTCACTTGAAGTGCTGCATTTGTTATGCAAGTTTACATTATAGACTTTGTGTTGATCTTTCTGCAAGCTAATGTTTCTACTTGATGAATGGTGTTTTATATTTACATATTTTTTTTTCACATTTTAGTGTGGACGTAATTAGAGTTGCATCGGTATTGGTGCCGATACTAAGCATTTTCTCGAGTGAGCATAGTCATGCAAATGCTCCAATACCAAAAACAGATACCTTTTTTGTGGTGTGATTTGAGCCCCTACAAAATGAATGGGGTTTAAAGGAGGAAGTAACGTTGTGTTGCACTGCTTTGCTGCCTGAGGCTCTGAACAGCATGCAATCTTTGAAGGACCAGTGTGATTGCGAAGTTGCATCAGAAAGTACTAGCTCTAAATGTCAGGTTGTCTGTGGTCTAAATTCAACATCAAACAGCAATCCAAAACAAAGCCATTATTTTTACCCTATGTAGTTAAACATATTAAGTTTATTAGCTTTGGTACCTAATGATTATGACTAGAATGGAAATGTTGACAAGCATGTAGAAATTATTTAAATCGGTGCATTGGTTACCAACTTAAAACTGAATAAGTCCACATTTAATCAAATTCCCGCAATGGGTTTAAAATTCGTCTTTGCCCATCTGTTGTATATAAAAAAAAAAAAAAAGTTTTTAAAAGTCCTGGTAAATGTTGTCTCCTCTTCTAGGCTTATGGGATGTCCGCCCTTCCTTTAAACTTAATTAAAGGTACAAGAAATGTACATTACGAACGTCTGGAAAACACTGAGGATATTGAAGAGGTGGAACAGCAAATTGAAAGAATTAAATCAAAGGCAAGGAGAATGTGTTCTTATTTTCTTTAAGCAGTAGTTGTGAATTTGTTTTTCCCTTTATCAATGTTGTCCAATTGCTAGAGCTATATGTAAAATTCATATTCAAGGAATACCTCTTTTAAAGATCTTGATATGAATTATTAACTGCATTTCTTGCATCTGTAAATCTGCTTCTTGTCATGTATCTTGTGATGCAAGTAGTATTTATTTTTGGATGAGAGTGCTTGCTGATGTGCTATAACTGCAATGTCATATTAAGAGAGAGACCAGACTTAAAGTGACCGCCTTGATGGAGTAGTTTCCCATTCAATTCTATTTTTTAACATATTGACGTTTGATTAATGGCTTGGTACTTTAGTAAGTTGCAATGCTAAGAAAATTTAAATCGGTGTCAAAGTAGAATTAAGGTTTTGATTTTTGTTTTAGTTTTTTCAAACATTGAATTTGCTAATTAAAAAAAGTGCAGGCAATTATTTATTATTATTTTTTGAATTTACAAATCTGTTTTTTTTTTTTTTGTTTTTTTATATAAATATACACCTGTGTTTGTCCCAAGAATGTTTGCATCCACTTAACTGTTGACTGACTCGCTACCTCTGCGGCAAGACTATTCCAAGCATCAACTACTTTTTCCGTATCAATCTATGTATTGTTTTTAAGACACAATGGGGGTTATTTTCGAAAAGGGAAATCCACTTTGCACTACAAATTGTACTGAAAGTGCACTTGGAAGTGCAGTCACTGTTAATCTGAGGGGTAGGTCTTAAATGAGGGGAAGCTCTGCTGATTTTATCATCCAATGATGTGCAAGCTAAAATGCTGTTTATTTTCCTTGCATGTCCCCTCTCGGATCTACAGTAACTGCACTTCCAGTGCAATTTCATGTGCACTTTGCACTTATAGTGCAAAGTGGATTTGCATTTCTTAAATAACCCCCGATGTAATCAAAAGCAAGCATGTAGGTCGCTCACTCGGGGGGGGCTAAGGAATGATCAGGTATTACAGATGAATCCAAAAGGAATAAACATAACAATCATAGTTAAACCTTCATGCGATTGGGATGATATTCAAGGATAATTAAGGTGAAAGGGAAGGGAAAAAGCCTATACACCACAACCTACTTCCTGAGACCAACCCCAAAGGATGGAGTCTAAGAACGCAAAGAAGATCCAGAAGGAAGGTAGGAAGAAGAAAAGACAGAATCTAGAGAAGGGATGAGAAAAGGGAAAGAAAAAGAACTTTGACTCAGATATGCCACTGGAAGCAGTCAGAGAAGGCCTGAACAAGCTGGTTGGAGTGAGAGAAACTCATAGGAAATCCAAGGTTCCCAGACTTTAAGAAATTTAGGATGTGAGTGGCTCACGATGCTAGACATCTGCTCATGGAGCATCAAGGCAGTCATACGTGACTTCACCCCTTGAAAGGCAATGTGCAGGGTCTTCCAGGCTTTTTTTCTAATTGGATTAAATTGGAAAACTGTATGAATCCTGGGTGAACATTCTGTGAATCACGTGGCAAGCATAGTGCAGAACCTGTGTTTCTCTGATTTCCTTGCTATAGCTCTGTTGTATTTACCAAAAAAAAACTTTCTGCGCTGGGTACCTTTTTTTTTTACCAGATCTCCATGATCTCTAAACTGAAAGAGATCTTATAGTATTTGTGTAGCAGATCACCGGGAGAGTTGCATTCCTTTTGCAGACAAAAGGCATACCCTGGCACACCTTAATGAAATTCACATGTTCATGGATAGAGAGAGCATTGAAAGCCAGCATTTGGTTAAGTCCTACCCAACCCATTTCTTTGGCAATCAACATTGTCAGGGAATTGGAGCAATCCAATCCCCTGACGTTCATTGACAACAAAACGCATTGGCGTGCCTTAATCTGTTACATAATCACACACACCTGTCAGAGGTGTGGTTTTTCAATGCTTCTATCTATCCACGATTGAACATATGAACTTTGAGGTGTGCTGGTGGTCTTCTGGTGTGTGCTTTTGGTATGAACCTGGTGCCTGGGTATTACTGGTGGTCTTCTATCTGTGCAAAAACGGTGCCTGGGAATTATTTTGCTTCAGCAAAGTAAGGTAACATCATTCCCACAACCAGTTTGACAGGAGCTAGCCTCCGAGTAAGACCCTTATGCTAAAGAGGTCTTAATTGTGCTGTTTAACTACCTGCATCTTTCCAGATCAGTGCTGAAAATACTGAAAAACCATCAAGTTTTGTAAAGCCATCTACTTTTGTGAAAATCGATAAAATCCATAATTAACCTCCCTGGCGGTATGATTCATTCTGGTTTTAGGTGCTGAAAGCGGTACAATTATTTTGCATGGAAATTTGGCGTTTTATATTATACTCCTGTAATTCTTAGGAATAACTCTCTTAAATCTGTTCAAACCAGAGTCTAGCAGACATCCCGGGTATGATAAAGTTTATAATATAATAAATAATAATAAAAATTATTCAATAATGTAATCAAATCCAAAAACACAGAAATTTGCTCATTTGCAGAATTGTCGCTGTCATTAGATTTAGTGTTTGACAAATTTCCCCACAAATCGCTATTGCTCAATTCTGCAAGTGATTCTAATTTATTATCGCTGTTTTCTAGTTGGTCTAAAATCACTTTTGACATAAAGGGACACTTTTTGGTTGCTATGGACAATCTCCAAATGCCAGACAGAAAAAACAGTATTTATAATATAAAAGTGTATGCAGGGCACTGCACAGACCACTAGGGACAAAGTGGGTGTGTAATTTTTTTATACAGTATTACAGTACTGTGTGTGTTTTGTGTATTTTAACTTTTTTGAATTTGGCGCCGATCTTCGCTCCCGTGCGCCGTAACGTCCTAGGGAACGGAGCTCGGCAGCATTCGGGCACTGTGTGAATCGAGCAGAGGACAGCTCAATCACACAGCGTGGAGGACATCGCTGGATCCAGGGGACAAGGTAAGTAACCTCTCCCTGTATCCAGCGATGCGATTCCTGATTTGGGGTTACCACTTATGATAGTAAAATCCTAACCCGAGCCAGACTCGGGATTACCGCCAGAGAGGTTAAATGATTACAAAACTTCGGAGACAAGTAACAACTCAAAATACCGTGTGTGATAGTGCAAAATGGTGCTTGGTTACAACCTAATACATGGTTACAACTTAATGCATTAATGCCTTTAAACAGGTATGCATATTGGGAACTCCAACTTGTGTTGCATACTTGTTCCAAGTTTACCTTTTTAAAAGCAAATCCGCATTGGCATCTCAAATTATTTTTGTTGTGACAAGTTTCTTTTTAGTTATGTGACTACCTTAAATTGTTCAAAAGAATGTAAGTTTGAGAATACTTGTCCTGAAGTAATCCTAAAAATTGCTTGTTACCCCATTTTAGTTTCTTTGGGTCTTTTGAACCTGTGATTTTAAAGACATAAGGAATTTTTTAGGAACATGATTATTTGTTACTATAGAAAGACATTCTCATTTGTAAGTATATCATCCTAAATGAGATGGCATCTGAAGGCACAAAAAATGGTTGTTCTCAGTGGTATTTCAGGTATGTGGCTATGGCCTTTACTGAGGAGGTTTTGTACTCTAAGAAGTAATTCTCTTGTTTATCACCTAGTTGTTCAGGGTTCCACTAATGGCTAAGTGAGTTTAGATTTGTTCATATGAATCGCGTCTTAACAGTTTGGCCATGCCTAATATATATTTTTGTAGATTAATTTAAAGTAGTCTTTTTATCTGCTGTACATAGCAGTCGATCATAATATATATGACTACTGCTTAAAAACATTAGTTGCTCACAGCCCTTACTGGACCTCGCTGAGCATCCCCGTGGGTAAACCCCATAAGCCCTGGCGCCTAAACCCATTTTGGTTGTCCCTGTTACCGGATGATGACGAGCTCCCGAACCTATGGCAACAATACTTTGCGGACAATGACCAAACTGCCTCTATTGCGGCGATTTGGGACTCATTCAAACTATACGCGCGCGCGCGCGACCCTTGCCTCCCACATAAATGTAATTAAGACAAAATCCGCAGATGTCTTTGACAGGGCGCTAGCAGAACTAAGTTCCACGGAACAGGAGTATGCCATTAATCCTACCCCAGAGATAGCTGCTCGACTCAAGCTGCAATCCAGAGTGGCAACTCAACTCCAGTTTACAAAGGCCAGACAAAAACTGTTTTTCACGAAGCAGAAATTCTTTGAGCATGGGGAAAAGGCAGGCAAGCTGCTGGCTTACCTGGTACATAGTGAGGATAGACCCCCAGTGGTCATCACGCTACATGGGCCGGAGGGCCATCAGATAACAGATCCCCAAAGAGTGACTGCTAGATTTAGACACTTCTTTGCAGATTTATACAAGACAATGACTACAGACCCAACGGACCAGAGAACGGCCTTCTTACGTAGCATTACCCTCCCTCAACTGACAACAGACCAGCTTGACCTTCTTGAGGCGCCCCTCACTACAGACGAAATAGCCATGGCCATAGCCAGCTTTGCCAGATCCAAATCCCCTGGTTCAGACGGTCTCCCAATCGAGTTCTATTCTCAGTACAGTGAACTACTTACCCCGAAACTGCTCACGCTATACAACCACCTGTTTGAAACCTTTTCCTTACCACCATCCATGAGAGAGGCAGTAATAGTGCTCATTCCCAAACCAGGGAAAGACCCGGGATATCCGGAATCATATCGTCCAATCTCCCTACTCCAGGTAGACATAAAAGTTCTCGCCAAGGTACTATCCTTGAGATTGAACAAAGTTATCCTGTCCTTAATACATGTCGACCAGGCGGGATTCATGCTGGGTCGCAACACATCCTTTAACCTACGCAAATTGTTCATCAACCTACAGGCTACACACATGGAGGCAGGATCTAGGGTGGTGGTGACTTTAGACACGGCGAAAGCCTTTGACTCGGTGGAATGGGAGTACTTATGGAAATGTCTGGAGGGGTATGGCTTCGGCCCTAAATTCATCAAATGGGTACAATTGATGTATCAGTCGCCCACAGCCAGGGTAATGGCGAATGGATGGCCCTCCGAGCAGTTTGACCTCACCAGGGGCACAAGGCAGGGCTGCCCTCTCTCGCCGTTGTTATACGCCCTGGCTGCTGAGCCGCTAGCCATATCCATCCGGAATAATCCAGAAATCAAGGGACTATGCTCAGGTAATCTGATTGAAAAAATTAGTATGTACGCGGATGACACCCTTTTATACCTAGCAGATCCGGGTTCCTCCTTGCGGGTGGCACTGCATACAATCGAACAATTTGGGACCTTCTCTGGTTTAAAAATTAACAGGGAGAAATCGCAAATATTACCAATAGACAGTTTCCCACCAACCGAGTCACAGGCCAGTCTGCCACTTCAGAGAGTTAGTACCATCAAATATCTTGGGATCCATGTATCCAGAATGTCGACAGACTTTGTACGTCTCAATATTGAACCCCTCACGTCCTATGTAAAAACTAAGCTGAGGACCTGGGCTCGTTTGCCACTGGGGGTGTGGGGCAGAATAAACTTAATTAAAATGGTTCTACTTCCCAAAGTATTATATGTGATGTGGCACTCCCCGACATACTTACCTTTGAAATACTTCAAGACTCTAGAAGCTCTCCTCAAATCTTTCGTATGGGGTCCTAACAGACACAAACTGGCATGGCAGACGCTAAAAAACCCACCTGACCTGGGAGGTATGGCACTACCAGATTTCAACCTATACTATATTTCGTCCCAATTATCACAACTATACCACATTGACAAGACAGACAGGGAGCGGTTCCTCCAGCTGATGTGCCCCAAGTGGGCCAGATGCACTAAAGACCCTATTTATGCGATAACAATAAACACCGGAAATACTGATTTGAGGACTGGTGAACTGGCCCTGCTGCGTCAATATAGACGCATATGGGACATCGCCTCCGCTAAACTAGAGATTCCCCAATATAACGACTTCACCCCGTTATGGCACAACAAGGTCCTACCTGAATTCTTGCAAATTCCTGATGTAGATTGCTGGTCCACCTATGGAATCTTCTATCTCCAACATTTACTTACCAATGGGACTCTAAAAACCTTCCACACACTCCAAGTGGAGTACAATCTTCCCAATCATATGTTTTTTAGATATCTGCAAGTCAAACATGCAATCCGCACTCAATTCCCGTTGCCCCCCCCCCCCCCTAAGCCCACTTCAAATGTCGCTATGGCAATCATCAAAAACACTGATCCTCAAAAACTAATTTCAGCCTTCTACAATCTGCTTTCCACCCCAGTAACTAAAATAGCTTATGGACTTAAACCTCGCTGGGAAAGGGCGGTGGGACCTATCGAGGACGGGGAATGGGAGGAAGCTCTGGAATTCTGTAAGACAGTTTCCCCAAAACTGTCGGACAGGCTGACTCAAATTTACATACTCCATCAAGCGTACCTTACCCCCCTCAGGGTTGCCAGGTACAGAGGCTCCCAGTCCTCCTTGTGCCAAATGTGCGGAAGGGAGACAGGAACATTCATTCACTTACTGTGGTCATGCCCCAAAGTACAGGGACTATGGACACAGATTGTAAGATTCCTCCATGACGAAATGGGCTCTCCAGCCACGCTGGACCCAAAAATGTGCCTTTTAGGACTCTTGCCAGACTCGACCGACAGGTACATGAAGACATTTCTGCACGAGACGTTATTCACAGCGCGAAAGACAATAGCTCGGAAATGGATGAGGACTTGTCCCCCGAGCATTGCAGAATGGAAAGCAGAAATAAACAACACCCTCCCCTACAAAAAATTTATATACACCAATAGGGGTTGTCCTGAGAAATACTACAAAATTTGGGACAGGTGGCTGCAGGAGTCTAGCACTTGTTCATAGCCGGTCTATGCACAATACATAGTAATGTAAATGACAAGTAGATCCTCCGGCCTCTGGGTAGTGAAGTAGCCCAAACCACTGACACAAGGTACCTTTTGGCTTTAGTTATTTCATGCATAAAACGTGATGTGACATTGACGATTTGAGATGGTTATACAATTGTTATCTGAGGAGCTGTATGATCTGTAGCATTTTTGTAACTGTAATCTGTAACATGTATGCACTGTGAATCGAAATAAACCTGGTTGATTTAAAAAAAAAAACATTAGTTGCTATACGGCTTTCCTCTTTGATCTATACAAGACATATTTTCACATGCTAACCTTGTAACTGTAAAATAGTAGTGGGTTAGGATAAGCTGTCCATCGGTTTGTGTTATATTATTTCTTTATTCTTTAATTCAGTGCAAGGATGGCAGACCATTATCAAGCAAAGATAGACAAAGTTTGTACAAACTTGAAGAAAAAGCAAAAACACTGGAGAGGAGAGAGAGGCATTTGGAGTATCATGAAAAGAGTTGCTGGGCGAAATGTTGTACTGTAATGCGACCATTTAAGGTAAGGTAATACAACTTATTCTGTTAGCTTGGCTTTTAGACCTTCAAATAAATAATAGAAGGATCCATCAGCATCCAATAGGGCTTGGCCATGTAGCCGTTACTATGTGACATCGGTCTATATTATTTCCAGTAAGGACAGAATTATTTTAATGTGCGAACAGCATGAGCCAAAGCTTGGTGTACTCACGCGGCATAGACCTTTATAATGGTTATCTTAAAGCCATTGTAAGGGTAAAAATGTTTTTAAACAAAATAACACGTCCATACTCACCTGCTCTGTGTAATGGAATTGCACAGAGTGGCTGCGAACCTCCTCTTCTCGGGTCCCCTGTCGGCACTCCTGGCCCCTCTTCTCTGTCCAGTGCCCCCATGGGAAGCCCCTTCCCATGGGGGCACTCTTGCATGCTTGCTTCTGAGTCCCACTGCTGCATCCATTGACAGACAGCGGGACTTGGCCCTGCTCCCTCACCAGTGGCTTTGATTGACAGCACTGGGGGCCAAGGGCCAAAGCCAGCAAGACCCTGAAGTGAGGGGAGAAGCGCTGCAGACAGCGCTGGATCAAATGAGGGCTCAGGTAAGTAAAAGGGGGTATGCTGATGCCTAAACATTTTTTTACTTTAATGGAAGGAACGCAAAAATGGTTGGGCTTTAGAATCACTTTAATGGTCTGCTGTGTTGAATCATTTCATATGTGCTGACAAGTAACTCTTGCATAAGATATTGTTTAAATACAAGAAGTATGTTTTATTTAAATTTTGGTGTGCTTTGTGTATTTCTTGCAGATCTGTGCAGTAAACCAACATGAAACTTCGTGTTTGTGCAGGAGATTTCTTTAATAAAGACCGGACACTGCGGTGCTCTCTTTGCGCGTGGTGACTGATCTGGTATTTTCTGCTTCCTGTAACTTTAAAAAAAAGATCAACCCAATAGTTCAGTTAGTGACCCAAACAGTGTATGTAAGCAAAGTAATATGGCTCTATTGAAGTAATCCCCCACCCACCACACAAAATATGGGTTTTCTCTTTCGTTCATTGACTGACACAGCTTCAGTAATCTTGACCGTAGGGTTATTACGCCACCTTCTGGAGAGGACTAGGCAGAACATGTGAAACGTAACAGGAATGTAACGTTCCGCCCAGGGGGTGATCCCTCTGGCAATACCCCCTCAGCCTGCCTCCTGCAGCTCAGTTTTTTTTTTCTGCCTAGTGAAGGAGAAGGACCTAGGCTCCCTGCCGGGACCATTGGTCCTGGGGATTTTTTTATGTTTTTTTGCCTTTTGCACAAGATTTTAAGATCCTGTGATCTGCCATCAACAGCCAGCTGGGTGACAGGCTGGATAATATAGATCCTTGTAGTCTCCCCAGCCTGGCCATCGAGCATGTGCAGACCCGAGCTACACGCTGGGTCGGCCACGACAGGCCCATCAGGTTTCAGGGGTGGCCGGTGAGCGCAATGCTTCGGGGCACACATATTACCGGACTACAGATGTCTTTGTCACAGTGTGCCGTGGCCAGCAGCCACCCGTACTGCTTGGGTGTGGGTCTGTGATGGGATGTCCCCAGCTCGTCTGGATGGTAAGTACAGCTCTTCCTCCCTCGGTGGGACAGAGCAGCTGGGAATTCCGTGGGAGGTCAATTCTTCTCTCCCTAGCTGCATGACTGAGCTGTGTGCGTACCTGAGCCAGGGGTCCTCCAAGGGGCTCTGATCCTTGATTGTGGGCTGCGCTGGCTGTCTGTGTCCCTGGGCTGTCTGTAATCTCTCTGCTGGTGTCTGTGGGCTCTGTATGTGCTGCCGCCATAGCGCTGTCTGCCGCCATTATCTGTGTTCATTCACTGTGTACAGTTACTTGTTGGCCATTTTCTGTGAGTCTCTTTGGGAAGTATAGTCGGTGGCCATTTTCCCGAAGTTTGGCAGCCATTTTGCCTGTGATTTTCCTCTATGCAGGATGCCCGGCAGCCATTTTTTTGTAGCCTCCGTGCTTTTTTTTTCTCCTCGGCGCTGGTTCCTGTACCTCAGAACAGCGTGTTCTTTTGCTCTGGACACCTGGGAGCCGATACTGGACACGTGCACCTGAAACAGTACGGCGCAATGCTCAGTCGGGGTGGTGAGTCCTGGGTGGGGGCCCCTCAGTCTGCAGTAGCTAGGAGCGTGGTATTGAGCACCTTGTCCCCATGGGTGGCAGACAGGGTTGGGTCAGCATGGCATCAGAAACTGATGTTTCTTCCCCAGACCTCCCTGCAATTGCAACCGGCTCGTCTGCAAACAATGCGGTGCCTTTGGACGCTTTGTCGGCAGTCCTTGAAACATTCGTTGCTAGGGTGGAGGCGGTGTGCGGGTGCAAAAGTGTTAACAAAAACTGCTCCCCCCCCTCCTGGGAGAGTTCTGCTCTGATGTGTCAGAGGACGCCGACCAGGACGGATCAGTGAGGATGATTTTGGGTCCACAAGACAAAGCGCTAGTTGGAGCACTTATCACAGCTGTGTGTGATACCCTGAAAATTCAGGATACCACAGGATCCTCTGCTGAAGTAGCGGCTCCTTTTGGATCCCGTAAGCCAGCCCGTACACCTAAGGTATTTCCGTATCTGACTTATTTAGATAAGTTCATATACAAGGAATGGGGAAGCCCGCAACGGACCTTTTCGGTCCCAAAAAGAATATCGGTGAGTTACCCCTTTTGAGGAGTGCCTCCTTAAGAAATGGTCGCATCCCCCGGTCGTGGACCCCCCAGTATCCAGGTTAAATAAAGTAACCACAATCCCGGTAGAAGGGACTCCTGCATTTAATGACAGGAAGGCTGAGGCAGTGGATGGCTCCCTGTTTACGTTAGTGGGGTCAGCGATACGACCAGTACTGGCCACAGCATTAGTGTCGCAGACACTCACCGAGTGGGCAAAACTATTGCACCGTGAGTTGGAGAAGCAGCAGGCTTCTCCTGTCTGCATGGAACTAGCAGACCAGTTAGTGCACGGCCTTAAGTATGTTCGTGGCCCTGGATACACTTCCCTTGCTCTCCAAAGCATCAGTTTCAGCAGTGGTGCTGCGGCGCCTGATTTGGTTGAAATGCTGGTCTGCAGACCAGGCATCTTAAAAAAAAAAAAAAAAAAAAAAAAGCCTTGAGAGATCTACCCTTCCTTGGTGAGCACCTTTTTGGAGCCTCGCTGGATGACATTAAGAATGTCACAGATGAGAAGAGCACCTTGCCCCCACAGTCCAGAAAGAGTAAGGAGCCACGCCGCAGGCAAGGGACCTCATTTTCCACTCAAAAAAGGCTTTTTTGTCTGCCCGGCACTTCGGCAAAACGCTCCCAGTCCAACAGGGCGACTACTGAGGGACAGAAGTGTCCCTGGACTCGCAAACCTAACAAACCAGCAAGCAAAAGTGCTACCACGTGAAGGTTTGCCCCCGCCCATCACTCGGGTGGGGGGGTCGCCTTTGGGAGTTTGCAGCTCGGCGGGCCTCTTGGCTGTCCGACCAATGGGTCTGCAAACTGATTTCATCGGGCTACAAGTTAGAGTTCCTCTCTTGGACACCAAACAGATTTTTCCCCTCCAGCATACCCTTACTCCTGGCTCGCAGGGAAGCCCTGTTTAGGGCAGTAAGGGACCTGCTCAGCCGTGGGGTAATAGTGCCTGTTCCAGAAACTGAAATTTGTAGTCCCCAAAAAGGAAGGGGTACGTCCAATCTTGGACCTGAAAGCCCTCAATTGCTTTGTGAAAGTACAGAGATTCAGAATGGAATCAGTCCACTCCGAAGTCGCTGCACTCCATCAGGGGGACTCCATGGCGTCTCTGGATATCCAGGACGCGTACCTCCACATAACCATATGCCTCAGGCATCAGAGGTTTCTGTGTTTTGCAGTAGGGGAAAACCACTACCAGTTTGTGGCTCTCCCCTTTGACTTGGCTTCAGCACCCCGAGTCTTCACCAAGGTAGTGGCTCCAATTTTGGCGTTGTTGCGACAATGTGGGATCTCAATCATGGGTTACATAGACATTCTCCTTCTGAGAGCAGCTATGAAGTAGACTCTACCCTTTTGGAAACTATTCCATATCAGGAAATGGACCACATGGCCTCTAAGAGTCCAGTGTGAATATAGACTTAGACCCGAATACAAGTTCCTGATATACATGTTATTTTAGGGCTTGAGGCCTCCCCACATATCCGCAGGACTCTGACCTGCAGTGGTCTGGGCTAGAGGGAGCTACCCCTTATGACCCAAGCTTGGGTCCCTACACAGGGCAGCCAACTGATACTGGGATCAAGAAAATGCCTTACTTATGTAAGATACAGAGGTAAACTTTGCAACAGAACACTACAATGTGTACCATAAATACATAGGGGGCATATATTCTCTGAGGGTGGTAGAGATTCATAGTGAGGGGATGTTGTACGCAACTGCTCGTCCAACTCATAGGGAACTAGTATGCAGCAGGACCAGAAGGATCCCATTTACTGAGAGATAGAATTTATCATTGGACAGGCCGTCCGTGATGGGCATTTAAATAACCGCAGAAACAGACTGTTGACGCTATGCCTTCACCACTGGTGCACATATATGGGACACAGAGTCTCCAGGGAAACACCCTATGGTGCAGCGGGACCTCTGGGATCAGGGGCACTAAGAAATGCTGGTTTTATTAATGAAACTGCTGGATTGTTCTTTGCCTCTCTGGAATGACTCCTTATTGGAGTGCTCTGGATGGGCAGGGACCAATTCCCTCATCTCTGAAATACAATGAAGCTCTGCATGTTGTGAAATGTTATATTTGTTGCATTTATATAATTGGTTAAGTAAGTGTGTCGGTTGGGAATACCTCAAAAGAGGAAGGGAAAGAAAATTAAAAATGAAAGAAGAAGAGGACAAAAGGGAGGCATAAAAGTGTCTGTTTTTCTTGTTTTATATTGCATTTTATTTCTCTTGCTTGAAGCTCTCCCGGTGTTGGGTGAAAGTATGGGAGGTGGAACTAAATATGGAATATAGTCTAGGCTTCAGAAGATTCCGTGGGGACCTAGCGTGCCCTGAAGGTAGTAACATGGCCTTAGTTAATATGGACGCCTCACACGCTATGTAACCGTCGCTTTCCTGCGGTTTTCCATTTGACTTTTCCCGAGTCGAAAACCAAGGGAGTCTCGATTTTGCTATCTAGGTCGTTGTCATTTACCCTTACTGACCAGATGCTGGATCCAGAGGGCAGATTCCTTTTTTTTTAAAAGGGATATAGAATCTAAAACCGGTCATTGTTTGGTCGCACAGAATGGAGATGAGTATTACTACCCCGGTTCACCCCTGCTCTATGGTTTGGACAAACTTTGAAACATCCATAATCCAATTTAGAAATGTATGCCTACACCCAATGACCTTCACTCTTTCTATATGGAGGAAATGCTCTCAGCGGTTTTCCCTTTCATCCCCATGCCCACTCTTATTAAATGTACTGTTTAACCCTGACATACCAGATAGTCTATCTTACACTCTGATGCTCCCTTGGACACAGGCTGGAATCTTTCAGCTCCGAAACATTGTGCACCCACTCACTCGCGCACTCCTATCTTTTGAGGAAATTCAACGGAAATTCCAGATTCACAAAGGTTTATTCTACTCCTACCTCCAAATTAAACGTTATTTTAGCTCCAAAAAGTCCACCCTTACCTTGGACCAACCTACTCCATTCGAACTCCTATGCGCCCAGGGCCCATACCAAGCCCATCTTATCTCCGAAATGTATAAATCTCTACAGGAGGTCCCTCCTCTCATTGCCACAGGCGACTCCTATATGCGAAAATGGTCTCAGATCATCAAGCAACCCATCCCTATTCCTCAGTGGCAGAAAATATAGCAAGTTGCTTCCAAATCTTCACGGTGTGTGGAGCAGAGGGAGACAGCCTATAAGATTTTAATGTTCTGGTATAGAACCCCGGAGGTCCTACATAAATACGACCCCGGGGTCTCTCCGACGTGCTGGAGGTGCCGGGATAATATTGGCTCCCATTTCTACATCTTTTGGGAATGCCCCATTATTCAATCTTTTTGGTCCTCTATTCATACATACCTGCAAAATCTTTGCACGCTGAGAAACTGGCTGGTTTTGTCCTCTTGCCATCTCCACCCACTCTTTCACAAGTCCTGCAAACACTGGAGCAGATTTGCTACTACCTCACTTCTACTATTCATGATACTTTACCTACATTTTCCAAGATTTGGGACCTGTGGGATTACTCGGACCTCAATCCTGGGACCTAACCAGTAGTGCAATGCCCTCTTAAATAGGTACGTGGCAGGTTTAACTCCCCTGATTCTTCTAACATTCCCCTTAAAGATTCCATGGTGCTTCCCTCCCCACCCCTCCTTGTGGGATTCCCATGGAGTGCCTCTGTCTGATATAAGCACTCCCGACACCCCATTAACCTTAGACCCAGTGAGTAACAAATCCTATGGTGCAAAATACTAATATACCTAGACTGCCCACTCTCTGGGTTCTTCCCCCCCTTGATTTTATACAAATGTTATAATGTAAATTTGTAAAGTTGGTGACACTAACTTTTCAGGCTATGGCCTCTGTTACATATTATCTGAATGACTGTTCTTTTTTGCTACTGACAACTGTTTGATGTGGCATTTTCCTATGTATTCTTGAAATCCTTTAATAAAACGTACAATTTAGGGAAAAAAAGGCATATGGAAGACTAGACCAGTGACCTTAGGCAATATTTATTGCCCTAACCCTAAGCAAGTACCCTTTATCCAGGAAACCCTGCTTAAGTTAGAGACCTTTCAATAACATCTTTTGATTCTTGGAAGGGACTTCAATTTGGCAATGAACCCATTGCTGGACACCTCAGGCACCTCTTCTCTCCCCTTCTCGACCTTACGCCAAGCCAAACGATAACTGGCCTCTCTCACCCTTCATGACACATGGAGAACCTTAAACCCCGATGAGCGGGGTTATATTCTTTCTCCTCACCACATAACCGCTATTTGAGATTAAATTATCTTTTCATATGCCAATATGACCTTTCATACCTACACAAAGCTACCATAGAGCAGATGGTGCTCTGAGATCACCACCCGGTCACAATGACCCTGGCCTACCCTGACAGGGAGGTTTCGTCCAAGATCTGGAGAATGGATGCATCCCTTCTGGCAGACCCTGGGGATCTGGCCATTATCAGGTAACATATTGAGGAATTCTTTCACCTCGATAATATTCCTGGCATCTCACCCCTGACTCAGTGGGAAGCACACAAATGTGTCATACAGGGATACATGCTCTCCATTGTAGCTCGGAGGAAAAGATAACATCAACAACTGATAAAAGAACTATCAACCAGGATACATGAACTAGAAGCTCATCACAAATGATCGCTTGCAATCCAATTAGCACAGGAACTGGCGGAAGGCTCGGGCCCTCTTAGTGGAAGACCTCTTTAAAAGAGGGCACAAGAGACACATACTGACACAACGCTTGTTTTATGAACAAAGCAATAAGCTGGGGAGACTTCTGGCTAGGACCACACAGAACCGGACACTAACCACCACAGTGCATCATGTAACAGACACCTCGGGGAACACCCATTCCAAAAATGAAGCGATAGCCTCCGACTTCCAACCCTTTTACAACAAACTGTATAACATTCACCCCGACAAACCAAACTCTGCAAGAGCAGACAATAGGGTAAAACTGATACGAGAATTCCTAAGTCAGTATAGTCCCTCTCCTTTAAGGCGTCTATGTCCCTGGAAGACTGGGGTGCGGCACTGAAAGCTACAAAACCTGGTAAAAACCTAGGCCCCATTGCATTCTCTTCCCAGTACTGCAAGTGCTTTTCAGACCTCCTTGCCCCAAACTTTCTCAAAGCTTTTAACTCGCTGTCAGCAACTCCCTACTCCTCAACCACCTTGCTGGAAGCATATATTACGGTGATTCCAAAAACTATGGACCCTGCCAATGTTGCCTCATATTGTCCAATATCCCTACTTAATGTGGATGTTGAGCTTTTCTTAAAAATCTTAGCAACACTTTTGTCCCAATATGTACCACAATGGGTGGTACTGGACCAGGTAGGCTATGTCCCAGGCAGAGAAGCAAGGGGCATTACTATCAAAGCCTTTAGCCTTCACCACTGGCTAACTTGTAACCAACAGGAGGGCTTTTTCCTTGCAATGGATGCGGAGAAGGCGCTTGACCGCTTGGCCTGGGACTATATTGGCGAAGTACTGGGAGCTCTGGGTCTTGGCACCAAAATGGTACTTCATATTCCCATCACACACATTCCTGGGTGAGCGCTCGAGTTTGGGTGCTGTAGCAACAACCAGCTGGTTACTTGTTCAAGTCACAGTGAAGATAATTGCCAGCACACCATGGAACGACATAGATAGCTTTCAGATGGGCGATTTATTGCATGATCACAACACAAGGATAGTGCAATGTTTATCCTTGTGTTGTGATCATGCAATAAGTCACCCGTTTGGATGCTGTGTCGTTCCATGGTGTTCTGGCAAATATCTTCACTTGGCACCAAAATGTGTGCACTCATTCTGTCCCTATATGTCAACCTGAAGGGAAGAGTTGGAGTCAATGGCCACCTGTCGGCCGCCTTCTCTATCCACAACGGGACAAGACAGGGCTGTCCCCTATCACCCCTTCTCTATATCCTTACCCTGAAACCCCTTCTCCGTTGTATAAGGAAGCACAAAGACATCAAGGGAGTACAGGTATGGGGCCGTGAATTTATTATTCCTTTTCTCCCCACTAACATCCCTACCGAGCCTCCTGTCAGTTCTTGAACAGTTCAAACACATCTCCAACCTGAAAATCAACTACTGAGTCATTTACGTTGAATGTTTCCCTACCTTCAGACCTTATGCGACAATGCCAGATGAACTTTCCATTCCATTGGAAAATGGACGCTGTCGCATTTCTAGGAATTAAACTTCCTGTCAACCTAACAGAGCTTTATACTAGAAATTTTACAGCAGAATTGGAGAACATGCGTCAAGCTCTGCAGAAATGGCATGTGCCCTCAATCTCTTGGTTCAGGCGTACTTCAATTTTAAAAATGATAATCATTCCTCGCATGCTATACAAGATGCAAACGATCCCAGTCTGACTGCCACCCTCCTTTTTTGTGGCATATAGGGCCATGTGTAGCCCCTTCTTATGGGGCAACAAACTTGCACGAATCAAATGGGCTAAGCTAATGTTACCAAAGTCGAATGGGGGGATTGGTCTCCCAGACCTCCAATGGTACTATTGGGCAATATCTCTGATGAGGGTGGTGGATTTGGAAGGTCCATGAAAGATACAAAGGGTGGGGTGGTCTTGAAGGCCTAGTCTCTCAGACGGAATTGAGTATAGTACCATGGCTCCCAAAGGAACATGTATCCCCCCATATACAGTATATGCCCACCCTCTAATTGGAGCCACTCTTCAAGCGTTTGACAGGGCATGTTCCACACACAAAATCTCATCCAAGGAATGCACCCCCCTTAGGGACAATCTAACTTTTATTCCAGGCCTAGCCAGGAATTTCCTCGCAGCAGAATTGCCACATAGGGAAATCCAAGCAAGACACTTTTTCTGGAGAGGGAGGTTCAAGAAACAGAGAACTGGCTGGGTCATCCTACACAGCTAAGTTCCCTTAATGATCATATTTGCAATTGAAACACCACTTGGATAATCCAACTTGTAGAAGCCACTTTATTAGGGACCCAACAGTGTTTGAGTCTCTCTGCACCAGACCATCTCCCCAAAGCCATGTCATCTCGGCTCTCTACGCCTCGATGTTTGGGGAACGATATGCCACAATACATGCTGACCACACTTTCTAGAAGTCTGCTCTGAGTTTGGAACTAGACTAGGCCTCTTGGGACCGAAAACATCTATATATCCACAAGGGGTCCCTAAACGTGGCGACACAGGAGAATGGATACAGAATAAAAACGAAATGGTACAGAACGCCAGATATACATAAATTTATACCGGCGTTGTCTGATCGCTGTTGGAGATGCGGAATGGAGAAGGGCACTCTTCTTCATATCTGGTGGACATGCTCCCTGATCCAGCCATATTGGCGTAAGGTTAATGACATGACAACCCTGATCACTTCACTCCCGTTAGAGTTCACTCTGGCACAATATCTACTACATCACTCACAAATTCCCAGAAAACACTACTTCAAGTCGGTGGCTGTGTACCAGTCCACTGGAGATCTACGTCCCCGCCCTCTATGAGGGAATGGACCTCTTGCATCCACCACGTTGCAGTGATGGAGGAGCTCATATATACCACTCTTGATAAAATATCTGAAAACTCTGCCATTTGGGCGGCTTGACACACCTACCAAGATTCCCAAGACTACCAAGAGCTGATACAACAAAACGACTGAGCAGTGGACTTGACAGCGAAGGATATTCCTGACTACTAGTTATAAGCCATAAGATACAAATTGACATATTGGAGATGGAGAGGGTAGTTGGTGGTGGTCACACACCCTCTCCTCTCTCTCCCCACTTTTTTTCTTTTCTTTTCTTTGGTATCCCTGTTCAGCCCCCTGGGCGGGCTTAATACCAACGCAGTCTTGTCTGCTTTTGCTCCCACCTCCCCATGAGATTTTAATTGACCTCGCCAGTAGTGCTCCTATATAACTCCTTGTTCTTAGACGTTAGACAGTTTAGGGCTACGCCCTATAATAAACTTATATGAAGGATAGCATAGTGGGTATTGCTACCCAAAGCTATAGAGACAAGATAACTCCCTTGGATCTTAAGGTTTATATAGGCTTTAGGCGGAGTTCTCTCGTATGCTGTATTGTGTTACACTTTCTGTTTGTACTGATATTTTTACAATGTTATCCATGAAACCATTTACTGTATTGTACGTGAAAACTTTAATAAAATATGTATGACACAAAAAAATTTCCTTCTCGTATTAATCTGAACAATGTTGACATTTGTAAACTTACTTTGTGACGCTCTCCACACATTTACTAACTTGAATTCTGTGATTCATATTCAGTATGCCCTGTGAGTTTTCACTGCCGTGTCACAGAATTCACAGAGCCTGCCTTCTGAGCTACAGAGGTGCTGAGAGAAGTTTTAGAAGGCGGAGTCAGTACAGGAATTGCTGCCCTCAGGCACGTAGTTTTTAAAAACTGAAAGTAAGCAGCAGGGAAGGAGCTGCAAAGTATGCAAGGACTTTTAGAAAGTTACAATGTGAAAGGAAGATTATATTGGATTGTCAAAAAAAAAAAAGAGTATTTTCTGTGTCCATGGATTTCCTTTATTTATTAAAAATGCTAGATAGTTGGATGTGAAATGTAGACACTTGAGTAGAACTCATAAATGATTGTGTATTTTGATGCAAGCATGAACATTACAGGTCTAATATGATCAAACCTCATTAATGCAAGTCCTCACCTGCTGAATATCTTTTCTTTTCTCTGTTCTGTTATTGTTTCTTCTTTTTGTAGCTCTGCACTTTGTTTTTCTTTCGAATAGAATGTCTCAGTGTTTTTTGTGCATTAAACTTTTATGTTTTCTGCTCATATGTTATATGTGTTTGTATATATGTGTGTGTGTGTGTATATATATATATATATATATATTATAGTGTGTGTGTGTGTGTATATGTATATGTATATATATATATATATATATATATATATATATATATATATATATTATTATTATAAAACTATTTATTATTATTATTATAATTTTTTTTTTTTTTTTTTTTTTTAGTAACTGGATTAGCATTAGATCAATATTGATGTGTGAAAACTTGGCTAAAAATTTACAAAATGTGCATTGTATTCTTTACGTTGCAATGTATGCCGTGAAAACATAACAACATAGTTACTCAGTTTATGCATACACTTGGCACAATTTCAGAAATTTTTCTGGTAATGTAATAACAAAATTTTGTTTAAAAGCTGTAATGTAGTATTAATAGTAACTAAAGTCTCTTTCATGTTTCAGATTATTTGGGGGGTATTCTTTATTCTTGTGGCTCTTCTGATGATAGTTTCACTTTTCCTTTCTAAGTAAGTATATTTGTGAGATTTTCCACTTTATACAATTTATATATTGTTTTAGTGTATGTGTGCACATTTACTTACATTTTTGGAATGTACTTGCCCCTTCTCTTTTCATAGAGCACCATCCTTAACTACTTAAAGTGATTGTAAACCCTTACACACCACTTTTACCTAAATGTAAACCTATAATAAGGCTTACCTTTAGGTTCTGTGAATATCTCCTAAACTTGCACATTTAGGAGATATTCACTGTATCAGCATGTGCCAACGGCACATGCGCACTGAAGAAACGGCTCGCTCGTGCTGTTTCTTCAGCTACTGTGCCGTTACCGCATGAGCGGGAGTGACATAATCGTGGCTCTGGGCAATTGCAGCGCCAGAGCCCACAATACTCGGAAATAACTCCGGGAGACATGTCGCCAGCCACAGTGTTGTGTCGGGACCACTGCGGGGCTTTGATCTAAGGTAAGTATTTCATAATGAACTAGTATGCTATGCACCCTGAGGGGCGATGTAGCTTGCTATACAGACTTCAGTTTTCAGTTTGCTTCAGCTCTTTCCAGAAAATTGGATTATCTGGGCCTGACTCTGGTTTCAGCTCTGGCTAGAGTGTTTCTTCCTCTGGATAAACTCCAGAAGTTGCAATCAATGAACGAAAAAAATTGGATTTTACAGCAAGTCAAAAATCCTTTCATTTGAGTTCATTGACAGACACAGCACCCACCCCTCTAATAAGTTTTAATGCTTCTGACACTGCTTGTTACTAAATTGAAGACCTATAGCAAAGAGGGGGGGGGGGGTGTATATCACCTAGGACTGCCCATAGGCATAGCCTAGTCTTTTTTTTCTCCCCAGTGTCGTACTCCTGTAGGGGGCGATATAACCTTATGGTTCTGAATAATGGCAGTGTGTGTCTGACAATAAACTCAGAGAAATTTTTGGCAAACCAAAAATCTAATTGTTTTGCTTTTAAAGCATAATACAGAAGCAGTTGCATGCTCAAACCTAAATTGTATGTAGCATCTATTACACTGGTGAATTCTGCAGAAATTATTAGCTAACGTTGTTCCATATGTAAACAAATATTAAAACATTCACTTGTGCAAAAAAAAAGGTAAATAGTAGTAGTTTTACTGACTTCAGCACAACATATGTACCACCTACAGTAAGAATAAATTTTACAATTTACATGGTAGTTTAACTTCAAACGTTTTAAGTTTTAAATTTGAACTGGGTAGTAATTTTGAAAGCTTGAACTTTCTGCTCAATTTTTTTTATCACCGAATATCCGCTGAAGAGAATCAAGCTGTTACTAAAATCCACACTTGACAGGCTTTTCTGCATTTTCTGCACCTCTGGGACTGAAAGGGTTAGTGTGGCCTATCCATCATAATGAGCATAAATTGTATGTGGCAATGCTCTTTATAGTCTCATTTGGCAGGCAGGAAATATCATCCAGAGTTAATGTGCCATGATTATGCATTTTTAACCTGAACGTATCCTGCGGCTATCAAAAAGTTGCTAATCCATTTGAAAATTTTGAAAATCAACCTTTTATATACACAGCAACAGGCTCAGAACTTTCTGCTTCATTAGACTTAGATATATAATTGTAGAGATTTATCAAGGCTCAATCAAGAAGGCTTTTAGGAAAAAAAAAAGTTTCAAATCTTGGCAACCAAGCAATGTTAGAAAATTAAAGCCTTCTCATAAGTTACTCTATATATACCATATCAGTAATATGCCAACATTAATTTAAAGGCAAATGTTTTTAATTATTTTAACCATTCGCTAAAGTGGAACTAAACCATTCTATCTTTCATAGCCAAGGAAGCTGCTGTCTTAACCTGTGTTTGATCTTCATTTGTCAAATTAGGGCACATGTAAGCAGTTATCACACCAGCTTGACAGTTCAGTTGAGAGCACAAGTAACTATGTTTGTTATCATTCATGCTATGCCTTAAGTGTAACTTTTTGGCAAACCGTTAAAGGCGAAGTTTACCTTTTTGGGAAAAAATAATAAATGCATATATTTCTGTAGAAAATAAAAATTTGCATTTATTTTTTTCCCACAGAAGCCTGGAAAGCATTGCACCCATGATAAGTAGATCACAGGTGCAATGCCGATCTCCTGCAGACTCTCTCAGTATAGCTGTCTGCCCTTAACTCCTATATGGCAGACAGTTACTGAAGAGCACCCTCGCAGTTCATTGTGAACTACATGTCGTCTGCTGTAATGGAACACAATTATTGTAGTTCACTCGTTCACAGAACTCAAGGCGGCAGAGCTCCGCAAGGCCACGCTGTTTTTACACATTACTCCCTAAATATGGGTGTAAACTACTCCCAAAGGTGAAATTATGCTTTAAATTGACAGATTTACATCCACTTTAATGTTTACTTTGTTAGAATTTATTTTTTTATGCTACAGCTTTTTATTACCTTATATTACATGGGTTTAACACTATCTTTTATTAAATTTGAATCCTGTTTACCCACATTTTGCAATCTTGCATCAGGGAAACTGATTGCTTGCAACAGCCGTCGAGTAAACAACCAGAGTAAAAAAAACAAAATTTTTTAACATGCAGACGTTGTACCGTTCTATTTATTGATTGTAGATATTGGCTGCTGCTCCAATGACACTGTATATCAGTGCAGCAGTTTTTAGCCACAGCAGTACAATGTCACCATATTGAATGTAAATATTTATATACTATCGCCAAAGCAGAGTCGCTGTGACATTGTACTGCTGTGCTGATGATCAGGAAAATGTACAATACAGTGTCGTCATGTCATGCGACATAGTGTCATCAAAGCATCCAGCCATTGTAAATGATCATCACCACAGCAGTACAATGTCGCCAAACCAATGCAGCCAGTCAGTGTCCCCAATCACTAGCTTCCAATAGTTTAAAGCTGGTCTCGAGGCTAAACAAATTTTATCTAGATACAAGAGGCTCCTGTATTCTTATTTGAATCTTGGTGTCCTTTGTGTATTTTTCCAGATTTGAAGGAATCCAACATGGAAAAACTTCTGCACTTTGCATTGTTGCACCCCCTTTAAGGCAGGCTGTGTATCTCACCCCACTGTAGTTTTCTTCAGCCAGTTTTGTAGTGTGGGGGCCTCCTGGTTCCTGCCCACAATTTTGCTCCCTACATAAGCTATGTGGAGCAAAGTATTACTGTCGCACTTCATTTGAGACTACTGTCGAATATATACCTAAATGTTTTTGTTCCCGGAGTTCAATTTTAAATCAAATGAGGAGTTTTGCCTTGCTTAGAGTACTATGATTGCTTTGTCAGAGGAGCAGAGTAAAAGGTTGCAAAGTAGAGTGAAAGCAGCTTTGAGGTTGCTGTAGCACTCTAAACCAGGGCTCGACAAACCCCAGGTCGCCAATGCGACCAGAAATCGCAACCTGGCACCTAAGCTGCCACCAGCCCACTCACTATTGATGCCCCAGACATGCAGCAGCATTAACACTGACTGCCGTCCTCCTCCCTCCTCCACACTCAGCGGCGCCGCGCTAAGTGTGTGAAACTGACAAGCAATGGAGAGAGGAGGATCTATCAGATTTCAGCTTGATGTCGGAGTGGGCGGGAACCAGCCAGTGTGGGCGGGACCCAGCTGCTATCAAACACCAGCCAATGGAATCTGGTCGGGCTGCTACATGTATGTGGCCCTGCCCCTTTTCTTAAGCAACCCAATCGTTGGCCGGTGTTTGATAGCTGCTGAATCCTGCCCACCCGGACAGGACTCGGCCGGGTCCCGCCCACCCCGACATCAAGCTCAAATCTGACATATCCGCCTCTCTGTTACTTGTCAGTTTCACACCCCGGCTGGGTACCGCCCATTCCGACATTAAGCTCAATTCTGACAGCTCCTCTGTTACATTTCAATAACAGAGTACTCCGTGTGAAACCTGGCAGCTCCAACCAGTGGCATCTGCCAGTGCCAAACAGTGCCACCTGCCACCACCAATCGGTGCCACCTGCTAGTTCCAACCAATGCCACCGCCAATCAATACCACCTGCCACCACCAACCAGTGCCACCGCCAATCAGTGCCACCTGCTAGTGCCAACCAGTGCCACCATCAAAGAATACCACCTGCCACCACCTACCAGTGCCACCTGCCAGTGACAATCAGTGCCACCTGCCACTACCAACCAGTGTCACCTGCCAGTGCCATCGTCAGTCAGTGCCACCTGCCAGTGCCATCTGCCACCGTCAACCAGTGCCACCTGCCACTACCAGTGCCACCTGCCACCACCAATCAGTGCCACCGCCAATCAGTGCCAACTAGTGCCACCACCAACCAGTGCCACCTGCCAACACCAACCAGTGCCACGCCAATCGGTGCCATTTGCCAGTGACAACTAGTGCCACCGCCAGCCAGGGCCACCTGCCACTTCCAAACCAGTGCCACCTGCCAATCAGTGCCAGTGCCACCACCAGTGCCAATAGTGCCACCTGCAAGTTTCAAACCAGTGTCGCCTGCCAATGCCAGTGTCACCTGCCAATGCCAACCAGTGTCACCTGCCAATGCCATCTGGCAGTTCCACGTGCCTGCCAGTGCCACCTGCCACTGCCAATCAGTGCCACCTGCCACTACCAATCAGTCCTACCACCAATCAGTGCCACCTACCAGTGACAACTAGTGCCACCGCCAACCAGGGCCACCTGCCAACACCAACCAGTGCCACCACCAATCAGTGCCACCTGCCAGTGACAACTAGTGCCACCGCCAACCAGGGCCACCTGCCATCACCAACCAGGGCCACCTGCCATCACCAACCAGGGCCACCTGCCATCACCAACCAGGGCCACCTGCCAGTTCCAAACCAGTGTCACCTGCCAGTTCCAAACCAGTGTCACCTGCCAGTTCCAAACCAGTGTCACCTGCCGGTGCCATCTGGCAGTTCCATGTGCCTGCCAGTGGTAACCAGTGCCACCTGCCAGTGCCAGCCAGTGCCACCTGCCAGTGCCAGCCAGTGCCACCTGCCAGTGCCAGCCAGTTCCATCTGTTGCCAGCCTTACTCTTTCTGGTCAGCCCATAACCCTGATGTAACAGCGTTTCAATGGAGTTATTGACTGGGTGCTCCATTGTGAGTTAGGGATAGGGGGTGAAAATGAGTGGCCTTACCCCAGGAGCTGACAATCCATACCACTCTAAAAAAAAAAAAAAAAACTGTCTCCTAACTTTAACTGGCTCCTAAATTCAAAGCACATTTGTCAACCCCTGCTCTAAACTACTTGACTTTCTTGAGCATAATGCAGCCTTTTACTTGGACATGCATGGATTACAGTAATAATCTAAGGCTATCATTAGGCTGTGTTCAAAAAGTTAACTTGTACAGATCCGTGCTATAGCGGAATGATGGCTGCAGCTCGGCTCTGCTTTGCCAGAAGGCCTACAATAGACGTCCTCCCCTTTACATGCTGGCCATGCCCCCTGAAGAGCGCGTGCACTTTGATCACCCGAGTCAACGAGACTCTGGTGATCGCAGATCGGAGAAATGGGGTCGATCCAATGACAGCAGCTGATCACGTGATGTAAACAGAAGATCAGTAATCGTTTTTTTTCTTCTCACGCTGACAGCGTGAGGTGAAAAGGAGATCACCGGCTTCTGTTGAAGGGACATCAGTCCCTAAGAGGAAGAGGTGAAGCCGCCTCATATATGTGCCCATCAGTACCGCCTGCCAGTGCCACACATAAGTGCCAGCAATCAGTGCCACCTATTGATGCCCACCAGTGGTGCCAATCAGTACCTCATTGGTGCTGCCGATCAGTGCCCATCATTGCCACCCATCAGTGCCACCTATCAATCCCCTTCAGTGCCACCCACTAGTGTCGCCCATCAGTGCCCATCATTGTTGCCTTATCAGTGCCCGCCAATGCAGCCTATCAGTGCCCATCAGTGTAGCCTCATCATCGTACATCAATGAAGGAGAAAAACTACCTGTTTGCAAAATGTATTAACAAAATGTAAAACGGTTTTGTATTTTTTTTTTTTACTCTTTTTTTAATTTGTTTAACAAAAAACAAACAAACCCAGAGGTGATCAAATACCACCAAAAAAAGCTCTATTTGTGGGGGAAAAATGATATAAATTTCATTTGGGTGCAGTGTTGTATGACCACGTAATTGTCATTCAAAGGGTGGCAGCTCTAAAAGCTGAAAATTGGTCTGGACAGGAAGGGGGTTTAGGTGCCCAGTAAGCAAGTGGTTAAATTTCTTTCACACTGTCCTGAACAACACTTGGGTGGCTAGATCACCACTCATTTATATTTTAATACCAGAAGCATGAAATTATCCAGTTTTTTCGTTGTATAATGAAGTTTTGATTGATTTGGGCATATGTGGGGCAGCTACCGCAAAGTTAATAGATGTTGGATAACCTCTGAGTATTTCACTAAGGTGTCCCCACTGAAGCTTTATACAACTTTTTAATATTGTGGCTTGTTAAATATGAATGTTAATGTATTAATCATTTCTATTCTCTTTTGGTAGTCTTGATAAAGCTCTTCACTCTGCCGGCATTGAGTCAGGATTTATAATCTTTGGTACAAACATAACAAATCCATTGAATCTTCTTCTCCCAGTTCTGCAGAGGGTGAGTAAAAGTTCTTTTGTTGCTGCATGAGTCTTGCATAAAGGCCATAAAACAAAAGTTGAGTGTTTTCACACCCCTGGGAATGCCATCATCCCTTCAAATCCGCATTTAGAGAAAAAAACTATTGATTGAAATTTTACGGACATCCAGGCTATTCATAAAAATAAAAAATTTTGTGTCACGTCATAGCAACAACTTGGGTATAGTATTCTCTAACATTCTGCACATTTTGACACACTCTCTTCACAGAAGCTGAAACAATGAGCAAAAACCCTTTAACAACTAATGCTCAGCAATAATAAGAAAATTAGCTTTGGCCAGTTTGTTAAACGCTTACAACCCAAGTTATCACTGAACACTCATGATAAATAAAACACCACACTAGGGGAATACCCCCCCATTACAATGCAGCAGGTCCAGGGACATCTTGCTTGAAAGGATCACAGGCGCCACTCTTGGATCAATCAAAAGAAAGAAAGAAGCACAAAAAAAAAGGAGCAAAAAATGATCGAATTCCAAAAATTACAAATTGCACCTACATATAGCTCAGAAAAAAAAAAAAAAAAAAAAAAATATATATATATATATATATATATGTATGTAATATATATATATGAAAAATTTATTGTTGTAAAGGCCCCATGCAGCTATATCATGACACCAGTTAACTCGTCATGATCAACCAAATAACTCGAAGGCTAAAAGCAGTGTTTGGGATGTCAGATAAACGTCATAATGTTAAGTGGCAGCATATACACAAAATACCTTCAAGGATATTGAAGCCGTTCAGCCATAAAAGGGTCGCAGGCTGGGGTAAAAAAAGTTTGTAGATAGATTTTGAATAACAAGAAATATTACTGTAATGTGTTTTTAGAATTCACAATTATTTTAATGTATGCTATAGCCATTATTATTAAATGCTTCAGATCTGCCAAGCCCCCACTAATGTGGGATTTCCTGTGGAGCAAACATTTTCAACAGTGGTTGAAAACTAAATACAAACAAAACATTAAATCTAGTAAAAATCAAGAGTGCAAATCATTTGTGCATGGTATTGTGGGTAGAAGAACAGCCTGTCAGCTGTAATTCTGCCCACTTTGATTAAAACACTGCCATGAAAAAAATGGTTGCGCCACTCCCCTTCTCCTTTGTTTGACAGCCTATGTAATAAGACACATGCATAAGCCTGTGTAAAGGGGACATGTCTGCTGCTCTGCACTTCACTGTGCCTGAGATCGGAGCCGGCAGAGTTTACATTCACTTTCCTCCGCTCTCCTCTGGATCTATCCAGGTATAAAGCTAATTGAAATTCTTACATAGGATATTTGCAGCAGAGCGAAAGATGGACAGAGAGAATGAGACACAGTGAAAGACTGAGAGAGGAATACAGAGTGAGACAGTGAGAGACAGACAGTAAGGGATGGATGCAGAGATATTGAGAGAAAGAAACACATAGTGAGACCTCAGAGAATACAGAGAGAGCAAGACTGAGGTTTAGTGGGTGGGGGATAGTGTGATGTTAGGTCACCGCTTCTTTAAGCTTTGGTGCTATGCCACTTCCACAGATGGACAGATTTATGAGGTCTGCAACTAAATGAGGGTGCATTTTTGAGAAGTATACTCAATGTGATTTAGGTTACACCAACATTATCTACTAAACTATGCAAACAAATGGTGTTTTGGGTATTTGGGTTTACAACCACTTTAAAGTAATGTAGTGATTTGTATATATTCTGTAGATGTAGAGGTGTGTTTATGTGCAATACTGTATATGAAGGATTAGCTCAGTAGCTGGGTGTGTGTGACTCTCTGGATGAGTCTACAGCACAGTTATTAGACACAGCAGACAGCAAGTCTTGGTAAAACCATACCTAGTCTATTTACCTGGTGTTTTTCCAAAATGTAAAGGCATAAAAATAGCTAACAAAACAAATCCAGAAGTTAGTAAATTGCCCAAAGTGGCAAGGATTTAACACACTGATCCCTGACCAACTGTCCTGCAGCTGTCTGCAGGATAAATGGTTATAACCAATCAGACAACCACACAAGTGAGGTGGATGGGGGAATCCTCCCTGCTGACTCTTCCACTGTTGGAATGCACTGTCGATTTAGCTGCAGACACTGATTAAATAAAAGTTTTAGAAAAGTCCTGTTTCAGAGAAGTCAATCACTAAATTATCTTCTGTAGAATGGGAATGGCTGTAAATGGATCAGTTCCTGCTGAACTGGCTTAATTTTGATCCATCTATGTCCAACTTTAGTCTCACCACACAGGACCTGGTTGTCATCACATAGGTAGTTTGTCTGCTCCATAAAGTTGACCCGCACAACCAATTTGTTGCTCTTAAAAAAAAATCACAATATTTATTCAGAAATGTGTATAAAAAAAGTTTATAAATGTAGATCAGTTGACACATTTTAACCTACAAGGCCTTAGTCATAACTACATTAAGACACAACTTTGAAAATAAATAGTAGCACTAAGTACCACAGGCTCCACCCATCAATTATCCTAATTGATTGCAAATGATTAACAAAAGAAGAAACAGCTGTAATATCTGAAAGGGGGTCCCGTGTGTGCTACTAATCTTCACAAACAATGTGAAACTAAATATATAAAGAAAAAATTAAAAACAAATAATAAAAGTACTAAGCAGGATAAAACTAATGTATGTGCAAGCAAAAACGTATTTATAACTAGGAAACTAGGGAGAGAGTAAAATTTTTGAGCTGATGCAAGTCCTAATCCCATCTCCGTTTAGCTTCGGTAAGCTAGTGTTTAATCTAAAAATCCACCATGCCTCTCCCCCCAGTAATTGTGTTTCCCGGTCACCTCCTCTAGGTAAGACAGCCTTCCTATAGCTCTAAACCTGAATGAGGAAAGATCACCCTGATGGCATTCCCTAAAGTGATGAGTTGCATTGGAAACATGTTTAGCATTTGGGTTATTAGTGTCACAGTAGTGTTCCCCTATTCGGGTCCTTAAGGTATGTGTAGTGCAACCCATACATTGTAGGCTGCACAAAGTACAAGTAATTAGGTAAATTACAAAACTTGTACCACAGTTAACATATTGTTGTATAGCTTGTCTGCTCCTCAGTCTGACGTGCACAGAAAAAACTGGTTCCAGGGTAGAGCATCTTCACTTGGCAGACTAGGAGTTTTAAAGAGATTGGGGTACTCAGGCCTGCTTCAGCTGGGCACATTAACCTGTGAGCCAGCCCAGCAAACTCCCTATATAGCAAAGATAGATACCCCTGACTGCTGTAGCATTATGGGACTGTATACACACATCACAGTATTTTTGCTACAAGTACAAGAAAACCTTCCATAAATGGTACTGAAATCCGTCGCATAGTAAGCCTGCCATCATTGTTGGTGCCAACTACAGGCAGACTGGGAGTCTCAAAATCTTTCATTCCCAGACAAAGAATTTTTGTCAAAATTTGGATACCGATAACTTTGCTTAAAAAAAGTATTCATCTGCTGCAGCAGGCATTGCTTCTGTAAGAACATATAATACAGATTGCTTTACTTGGGTTTAGTTCCCAGAATAGAAGGTAGTCCTATCTTTTTCCTTTTTCTACTGAAAAAAAATTTTTTTTTGAATTGTCTGTGCCTCTTTGGAAAGCTTGCCCCTCACACCGTTTTTTTTTTTCTTTCAGGTTTTCCCGCTAGACTATGTGTTGATCACTGTCATTATCATGTATTTTGTCTTTACTTCTATGGCTGGCATCCGACATATGGGAGTATGGTTCTTTTGGATAAGGGTAAATTGTTTACACGTTTTTTTTCTTTTTTTTAAACAATCTGAAAAATACACGTTACAGTACTTACTCCTCTTTGCTTTGTGCCAGGTGGTCCAGCTATATTTTGAAAATGTGATCCCATGTAAAACAAAGTGCAGATTGTGTTTTTCTGTCTGCCTTTGTTAGTTTTGGCAACAATAACTTGTAAAATAAAAGTAGGGCTGTTACCGATTAAAAGTTTTGTGTTCGATTAATCAACTAATTTGCGATTAATTATAACACACATACAGATCCAACTACTTTTATCTAATCTCCTTGCATTGCAACTCTGCATTAGTCCGTGGTAAATGTGGTATACACTATGTACAATCACCCGAAACTAGTTAGTTTCCACAATCCATGACTTGATACATTTTAAATTCAAACTGTAGCACTGACGTAAGTAATTTTTTAAATTAAACTTTAAGAAAAACGTAGAAAGTTAGTTTAACTTTAATTATAAAACGTATCTAGTATATTGACGGTCACTTTTTTTTACAACAATGTTAAAAACAGAGGTTGTCCAATTTGCCATACACTTAGCTCACTGAATGATCCCAGTTAACCACATCCATATTTACCATCACTGTCCAGGCTGTCTGGTGACATCATGGACTTCGACGTCACCGGACTCATCCCCCCTTCCCTTCGTTGGCAGACGGAGGGACTTGGGGAAGGGGGGAGGAGTCTGGAAACGTCAATGTCCGTGACGTCACCGGATCTCCGACGGAACTCCCTGAAGACCCAGAAGCCAGCGGAGAGGTGAGTACCAATCAATTTTGTTTGATCGATCAAACTTATTTTAACGATTAATCGAGGAATGAATCTTGAATTTTCCCAGCCCTATAAAAAAGATAAATTAATCTCCGACCCTAGTGTGTTCAGGCTTTCGGTTGAGTGCAGTAAACCATGTTGGTGAATTTGCTTGTGCTATTTATGGAAAACATTTGGCCTTTGTTAAATTATAATAATATAGGAGCATGTTTAGGAATTTATTATGAAGAGAATGACTCTATCATTTAGCAGCCTGTTATGTACCATGATTGTCAACTGCCTGTTGTAGTGATTGAAATGGTATTTCTATATACCTGACAAAGACCAGCTAGGTATAATTTCAGCAATTACCACACTTAAGAAACCTGCTCAGCACTGCAGTACCGAGAAGACAGCTGCCAAAGTTGATGTTCAAAGCTTATCTGGTTCAATTCTGGGCGGGTATACAACGTATATACGCTATTATTAGCCAATCATTGCATAGAACAAGGGTGTGGTTAATACAGAGGTGCACATTACATATCATTACATATCATGAATTATGCCATCTGCTTTCATGACTCAGTCAGGAGTCCCGCTTCCCTATGTCCCTATGTCATGTCTGGGGTGGCCCAGACATATTGAGACACAATTTCTTTATTTAGACAGTACAGAATAAAACTGCTTATGCAAACTATATTTTCTTATATGTATGCTTTATAGAAAACTGATCCAATCTGTAAATACAGAACTTAAACTAACTAGCAGATTAACCCAAGTTAATCTTATATGAACTTATAAAGATGAAGTCACTCCGATTCAGCCATATCACTACACCTGTCTTGGGCAGCTTACTCATGTAGAGAATCAAGAAGTGCAGAGAAGTTTATAAAGTTGCCACTTGTGATGGGACCATGACATTACGTGTAATTTCTTAACTGGCACTTATTGCTCATATGGCTTATTCAAGTAAGTTAGGCTAATGTGATTTCAGTTGAGTTCTTTTTTTATTTATATTTGTGGCACAAATTACAGTCTTTGTAGATATCTGTAAAATACAGATAGTGAATGAAAAAGTGTGTTATGAACAGATTGAGTAACCTCAATGCATTTCCAGTTATCTCTTCAAACCCTTACCCTTTTCTCTTTCTTTTCTAGCAACAATTGAGTGTAGTGAAGTTTTATTAAAGTTGTATAGACTGTTCACTTAGACTGTGTATGTTCACTGAGTTTGGCAAATGTGGTGAATATATTTGAAATGTGAATGAAAAGTGAACTTTGAAATGTACAGTACAGAACACAGGATCAGTAGTCATAGACCATGGGTTATATATGTTGCTACCTTCAGGTGACTGGATAATGACAGATTCTTTGCTAGGAATGCCCCCTGCACCCTCATAAAGCCCCACTCTCCTAGTTTTTTTTTTTTTTGCTAGTGTCTGTTCTGGCCCTCTTCTCTGGAGTTTCTACACTAGTCCTTTTTATTTTTCTTCACTAATTTAATTACACTTCTTTCAAGATCCTTATTGCCTTAGAGCTCACTAGTAGTTCCAGATTGCTTAATCTCAATGTATATTTTGGGAACCGTTCCTGAACCCCACTTCAGTGAGGCCAGCCTGTCAAGTTTGCCTTCGGGGGCCCTGGATCCTGTGCTGGGTGCTCCCCTTGGCATGTGGTACAGCAAGTGTAGTTAGCTGTAGATGTCATACAGGTCAAGGACCATGCTTCATACCAATGGCATGCAGACCCTGAAGGCCACTTTGGGGGGTTTTCTACCGAGACAGGTGAAGGTTAGTTTCCTCTGGGAACCTGCAGCATGCACAAGGTAAAATTGTGACGTTGTCCTATTTTACATGTGGGTGATAGTTCGTTCACTTAGTGTGTTTTATCTTTTTGAACTTGGCAGGTTTTTCACACTTAACGTTGCTCCTTGACATTGACGTAGTTGCTAACTCCCCCCCCAGCTGATGTCCTTTCCCCCATTATTTCTGCAGAGAATGCAAGAAACATGTCTGCTCCTTGCTATCTGCTTGTCCAGGACACTAGTCAGTGCCTGAGTTACTGGGGCTCCCTTCCCACACACACAAACAACCTTTAAACCAACATTCATTTTAGGAGTACCCCACAGCAATGGCAGAGACAAAGCACAGAGAAAAAAAGGGCCTAATATCACTTAGTATTCAGTACACAGAACGAAGGAAAGCAGCAAAGCTCTAAAGGGGATAGTTCCCCTGCATCGTAGCAAGGTCTGGCTAAGGCATATTATCCACTTCCAGACCGGGCCTTTTTTTGTCGCTTTGGTTACATGTGACAGTCGGTATTTTTTGCTAGAAAATTACTTCGAACCCCAAACATTTTATATATTTTTTTAAAGCAGAGCCCCTAGAGAATAAATTGGGTTTTGCAATTTTTTATGTAACATAATATTTGCGTAGTGTGTTTTTCAAACAATTTTTTGGAGAAAAATACACTTTTTGAATTGGTTGTTAATGAAAGAAACACAATACCTAACACAATTTTTTTTGTAAGGCTTCATGCACACTGGGCTTAGAAAAATAATGCCAGTTCCCTTGGCAGAAAAAAACGATCATGTAGACAAAGTTTAGAAGAGATTAGGAGACTTTTGTTTTTTTGTTTTTTTTAGCTTTTTTTCTGCCAGGAAGCTCCAATCGGAAATGCAAACCAGAAGGGTTGTTTTTACTTGCCTCTAAACATTGAGCTCAAATTATGCCTGTGATTGACATGTGCATGGACACACAAGATAGCATTGAGCTGATTCTACAGCCGGAACCCAAAACTCCTGTAGAAGCAACGATTTTTAAGCCAGTGTGCATTGAGCCTTAAATATAAAAGATGTTACGCCGGGTAAATGGATGCTAAGCATGTCACACTTTAAAATTGCACATGCTCCTGCAACAGTGACAAACAATGTGAATTTTACTATCCATAGGCGATGCTTTAAAAGCCTTTACTTACGGTTCCGGCTCCACATGCCGGAGGAGTAAGAACTGGTAGCTCTGGCGATCCCTACTTATAAAACCACTTCCACAGCCCCCAGGCGCTCACCTGACCTCTTGTGCATCTCCCCGGGGACAGCAACATGCAACTACTTTGATGTCCAGAGCGGTCTTCCACGGCTACAGCCTTCCACTCTGAGCCTTCACCATCAGCCCTGCACACAGCCAATATGGCCGACAGCTCTGAGGTGGAGGAGAGCGTGATCACACCTATGCCAGCGGGCACAGCTCCTGCCTCCCCGGACGATGATTGCGCCCAAATGGCTCAGGCTGTGGCTGCCCTCTTGTTACCCACCATCACAGTTGTGGTGGAAA
This sequence comes from Lithobates pipiens, assembly GCF_037356315.1. NCBI lineage: Eukaryota > Metazoa > Chordata > Amphibia > Anura > Ranidae > Lithobates > Lithobates pipiens. Next base: position 346,733,358 of record NW_027507758.1, read on the forward strand.
GGGCAGTAGCCTCAGGCATCACCCAGCTCAGGTAGGAGCTTGGTGACCATGCTAAAAGCTCATCAGACATTGAACAGTGCCTCTCTGAAGTGCAGACCACGCAAACCAATGATCGGCAGTTCACTCAAACTCGGCAATATATTCTGGAGAAGTTAGATGACCTTGGGAACCATTCCCGCCGGAAGAATCTGAGGGTAATAGGTCTCCCTGAAACCTTCAGTTCCGGCTCTCTGCAGGAGCTCTGTGCCATGCATATACCACAAGCACTGGGGTATCCAGCATCATGTGCAATGGAGAGAGCTCATCACCTGGGAACCCCTTCCGATGACCATTGTTCTCCCCGCCCTGTCATTGTCCACTATCTAAACTGTGGCTATCCTATTTGCAACACCAAATCTTTCCAATTAGATGGCCATAAACTGCTACTTTTTGCAGACTACTCAAGGCGCAAAGGCCTTCCAACCCATTTGTGCAGCCTACCCTGCCACTCTGCTCTTTACCGATCCGGCTGGTGAACTGAAGCTGTTCACACACCCTGAGGAGGCCATGCTCCATCTGAAAGCATACCTCCTTATCCTTGTTACAACCCAGGTTGTATTAATATTTACCATCATTTTCTGATGTTTTGATGTCATTTTTGTTCCCACAGCCTTATCGGAGATCTCTCACATCATCTTGATCAGCAGTGCATCGGGAACATACTTCTTGCCCCAACACTTCCTGTTGCCCCCTGGGAGAAGTTCATGTGCGCATCTTCTTCTCCCTGGTAACCCCAGTTCTTCTAAACCCTCCTCTTTGGAAATCAAAAGCCTTCTCCCCTATGCTATCCCACTGGGTGGCATCCCCTTGGTGTCAATTGGCATGCTCACGCTGTCCCTTGGCTCTGCACCAACCTCTCACTGATCCCCCTCACCACTATTTGTTTATGAAAATAGTCTAATAGATTAAGGGGCTACGGTCTCCCCCCCCCCCCATAAGCAGGTGGTGATGCTACATCACCTCAAACACCTCAAAACCTGCTTGGCTATATTGCAGTAGACTCATTTGACAACAGCTGACTTCATCCATATGCGTAAATTATGGGTAGGATTATGATTAATTTATGGGTAACTCTCCCCGGTGAGGTACTTTCTGTAGAATCTGATGAAGCTGGCCAGATTATAACCCTAAAATTTAGATTGTATTCTAGAGAATGTGTCTTCTCCAACATATATACCCTAAACTCCCCCTCAAAACAATTTTTTCGATCACTGTCCTCCCTACTAGTTCCCTATGCTCACATCCTCCCTCCTAGCTGGGTCGACTTCAACTCAGTGATGCACCTCCTTGAAGACAAGTCCCAGAGTAGGCCCCCCCCCCAAACACCTTCCCATCATTGATCACCAACCCATTAACAAACGTTGTAGAAGTTAATAGACCTCTGAAGGCTAGCCCACCCTGAGGGGAAAGACTGTTGATTTTTCTCTTCCCCCTCTTAAAGCGGAGGTCCTCCCTAAAGTGGAGCTTCCGCTCATTGGAACCCGCATTGGAATCCGGCGCCATAATTGGCACCTTTCAGGGGGGAGGGGGTGCAGATACCTGTACAGTACAGGTATCTGCACCCACTTCCAGCATAGATTCTGCAGAAGCTACGCCCCTTTCCGAAGGTCCCCCGGTGCCTGCTGGGAAAGATACGGATCCCAGAGACAGCGGGGACCATCCTTATTGCGCAGCGCGACTCGCGCATGCGCAGCAGGGAACCGGGAAATGAAGCCGCAAGGCTCCACTTCCTGATTCCCATACCCAAGATGGTGGCGGCAGCACCCGAGAGACGATTGAGAGATCGGCTTCGGGTGCCGACATCGCGGGCGCGCTGGGCGGGTAAGTGTCGTTATTTTAAAAGTCAGCAGCTGCAGTATTTGTAGCTGCTGGCTTTAAAAAAAAAAATGGCGGCCTCCCGCTTTAACAGTCTGTTCAGTATTGACTACTTCTGCAATTCCCTGTTTATAAAGCACAGCTCAGACTCGCATATCTATGAGATTGTCATCTCTGATCACGCCCCAATTTCGGTTGACCTATTAGACTTTACCCCCCCCCCCCCCCCCCAAGCTCTCTTACCACATGGCGTTTCCCTTCATACCTTTCTAATAACCAAGACCTCCAAAAGATCATTAGAGAAACATGGGCAGACTACGTAGATGCAAACTCGGGTCATGGCACAGATTAGAATCTCTTTTGAGAGTCTGAGAAAGCCGTGTTGCGTGGCAGATTCATTGCCTTTACGGCCGGGTATATAGGAAATATCACCAAACAGTACAGTGTAGCCAGCCAAGTCCTTTACTCTGCCCAAACCAACTTTATGCAGCAGAATTCCCCAGAACGCAGGAATGCATGGCGTGAAGCCAAACAGAAATTTTATTTGTGGGCTGCAGCCCAGGAGAAGATCCACCAATCTTTCCTGGACCTTCAATACCATAAACTTGGCAACAAAGTTGGGAAATTGTTGGCACGCCTGAGCAGGGGATACCGTACACCTGCTCACATGAGAGACACGAATGGGAGGCTCACATCATTCCCTAAGGTTAATTCCATCTTAGAAAGATTCTATGCAAACCTGTATGGCCCCGATCCCATTGATATAGAGTAGGAATGTGCTCGGGCGTGTTCAGATCAAACCCGCCACGAATCCGGCACTGCACACCGCCAATCATCATAGGCAGCATGTGTATGTGCAGCTGCCGGTTGGAAATGCCTCACTGCCTATGATTTGCGGTGTGCAGTGACGGCTTCCTGGCGGGTTCAATCCGAACATGCCCGAGCCCATCACTAATATAGAGGGTACATTGTGGGTCTGGAAGTTATTTCTTCATTCTCCAGGGCACAAAAAAGCACTGTTCTGCCTCGCCACCAACTGAATATATTCAGGAGTAAGACTGATCTTCATAACCTCTTAGCCCTTGTACACACGGTCAGATAATCTGTCGGAATGTGTCCTATGGGACGGTGTCGTCGGATAATCCGACTGTGTGTGGTATGCATCGGACTGATTCCGTCTGACCCAATTTTCCAACATGTTGGAAATATTTCCCGACCAACTGGTTCGATCGGACATACTCCGATCATGTGTAGAGAATTTTGATCGGACCACGCATGCTCAGATCAAATTCCTACATCAAAGCTATTGGCTACTAGCCTGAACGTAGTCCCATCGTAACGAAATTACGTCATCACGTTCTGAATGATCAGATTTTTCGACAACCTAGTCCGACCGTGTGTATGCAACAGTTTCGGACAAAATCCGACTGACAAAATCCGACGGATTTGGTTGTCGAAATCTCCGACCGTGTGCACTGTGGGCTTAGAAAAAGATATTAAATTGCTAGGGCATTGTGCTATGTATTATGGAGACATTGGCTGGAATAGAGGTAAAAGAAAGGTGACTGAAAGCAAGAGGATTGCACAGAGACCCCTGCAATGAAAACTAGAATCACATTTAAAGGGACACCAGCTTTTTATGATCTTAGGTGTATTTTAGTTGCAGTTCGGTCCAGTAAGTATTGGATCCCCTAGCAAAACATGACTCAGTACTTGGTGGAAAAATCCTTGTTGCCAAGCATAGAGGTAAGACATTACTTGTAGTTGGTTGCCAGGTTTTCCCACATCTCGGGATGGATTTTTGTCCACTCGTCTTTACAGATGTTCTTGCTTTCCTGGCTGTCACTTGGCAATTTGAAGTTTCAGCTTCCTCCATAAATTTTCTATAGGATTAAGGTCTGGAGACTGGCTATGCCACTCCGTGACCTTAATGTGCTTTTTCTTGAGCTACTCCTTTGTTGCCTTGGTGGTATCTTTTGGGTGATTGTCATGATGGAAGACCCATCCACTACCCATCTTCAGTGTTCTAGCTGAGGGAAGAAGGGTCTCGTCCAAGATTTTACAATATATGGTGCAGTCCCCTCAATGTGGCAAAGTTGGCCTGTACCTTTAGCAGAGAAACCGCTCCAAAGCATCATTTTTCCACCACTGTGCTTGAATGTAGGGATGATGTTCTTAGGGTCATAGTCAGCATTTTTGTTCCTCCAAATACGGTGAGTCGAGTTAATGCCAAAGAGCTAAATTTTGGTCTCATCTGACATGGCACTTTCTCCCAATTCTCTGAATCATTTAGATGTTCATTGGCAAACTTCAGATGGGCCTATACATGTGCCTTCTTGAGAAGGGGGACCTTGCGGGTGCTTCAGGGGTTTAATCCATGGCAGCGTATTGCATTACCAATTGTTTGTTTGGTGACTGTGGTCACAACTGCCTTGAGATCATTCACAAGCTCCTCCCATGTACTTTTGGACTGACCCTCATTTTTTTCATCTTTGATAGCCAGAATTATTGTATTTTATCATTTAAAATAAACCTATGATAAAAAATGATAGCCCCCTTCATTTCTTTGTAAATGGGCAAACTTAAAAAATCTGCAGGGGATCAAATAACTTACCCACTGTATATATGTGGGCCATAAATATAAGGTGAGATCTCTTTATTTCTTGCTACAAAACAGGAGTCCCAAGGAGTGGATTGGATTAATCAGGTGTTCCCTGCAGGGCTTTACCAGTGTCCGATCATCTGAAAGTAGCAAAATATAACCCATAGTCTGACTACTGAACTGGTGTTCTGTACTATACTCCAAGATATGGAATGTGCCAGTATAGCAAAATTAACACAGTTAACCCCTTGATCACCCCTAGTGTTTAACCCCTTTCCTGCCAGTAACATTTACACGGTAATTAGTGCATTTTCTTTATCATACATCATGGGACACATAACCTTAAGTAATGGGCTATGGGCCTTCAGGTGTTGACACTGGTATACCCAATCATCAAGGTCTAAGGTGTTGGTCACGAGTGAAGATGTGCTCTGAGGAGCTCCAGGAGTGAACCATGCTGGATTTAAAAAACCTCCACAACCGGATCCATCCACGCCACTGCGGCCACAGGATGGTACACGGGCCTCGCATAGAAGAACGCGGCTTTGCCTGTAACGCTTCTCTTTGAAGGCTGTAACCTAGGAACCAGGACTCTTTTTGGTCTTGCTACATTACCTAAAGTTGTCCTGAGGGGTGCTATACAGGTCTAAAGGGGTGGAACCCCTATTAAAAGGGACCCAGTCTTTGAAGGTTTAACCACTATGCGTCCGCGCTATAGCCGAAAGACGGCTGGAGCGCGGACGCCAATTGCTGGGAGGCCGTTCCTGGACATCCTCTTGTTTACTTCCATGTTGCGCGCTCCCACGAGCGCGCACTGGGGAAGTTCTGTACTGCCCGTGTCCCCTGGACACAGCCAATCGGAGAACGCTGTAAACGGCCAATCACAGCGGCCGTTTACAGCACGATCGGCGTGCCCAATGAGAGATGATCTCATATGTAAACAGTGCCATCTGCCCCCAGTGCCACCTGTCAGTGCCATCTGCCCCCAGTGCCACCTGTCAGTGCCATCTGCCCCCAGTGCCACCTGTCAATGCCATCTGTCATCAGTGCCACCTGTCAGTGCCATCTGTCATCAGTGTCACGTGTCATCAGTGTCACATATTAGTGCCATCTGTCATCAGTGCCATCTGTCATCAGTGTCCCTGTCCTGGTGCTCCAGGGCCTTCAAAAGTGTAATAGTCAACAAGTTAGATGTGTAATTTATGCTCCTAGAACACCTGATGGCACTCCCTGCATGTTGGGCCTCTGAGTGGCTAGGCTGTGGAAAAGTCCTACACATGTGGTATAATACTCAGGAGGAGTAGCAGAATTTATTTTGGGGCATCATCTGTGGTATACACATGCCATGTGAAAGAAATAACCTATTACAATGACAATTTTGTGGAAAAAAAAAAAATCTTAATTTTGCAAAGAATTGTGGGAAAAAATAACATCAAAAGGCTCACCATGCCTCTTACTAAATACCTTGGAAGGCCTACTTTCAAAAAAGGGGTCATTTGGGGGGTATTTGTACTTTCCTGGCTTGTTCGGGTGGCAAGAAATTAAATAGGCCACCAGTACATCAGATGTGATCAATTTTGTACGATTGGCACCACAGCTTGTAGACTCTAACTTTCACAAAGACCAAATAATATCCACTACTTTGGGTTATTTTTTACCAAAGATATGTAGCAGTATATATTGTGCCCAAAATTTATGAAAATAAATTAATCATTTGCAAAATGTTATCACAGAAACAAAAAGAAATGTTTTTTTCAAAATTTTCAGTCTTTTTTCATTTATAGCGCAAAAAATGTAAAACCCAGAGGTGATCAAATACCACCAAAAGAAAGTTCTATTTGTGGGAAAAAAAAGGACAAAAAAAGTATTTGGGTACAGTGTTACATGACTGAGTAATTGTCATTCAAAGTGTGAGAGCACTGAAAGCTGAAAATTGGTCTGGTCACGAGGGGGGTTTAAGTGCCCAGTTGTCAAGTGGTTAACTACGCTGCCCGCCGTGATGGATGAAGTTTGGATCTGTCTGTTTTCAGCAGTATCCTGCAGTGAAGGTAAGGGAAGAAGCCTAGGAACTGTGAAAGGTCCACCTACGCTTTTCTTCCATACATTAACACTTGTATGCTTCAAAAATCTCCACTTAAAGGGAGTATATTACACATACCTTAGTATGTTGCTTCCCAGCAGCTCTGTGTCCTGGGTGTAACAGAATGTGTGGTCCCAGTAGTCAGTGGTCTCCTCTTCTGATGGAACTAAGTGGGGAGACAGCAGTAGTTTTTACATTTGTATGTATAAAACGGCCTCTGCAAACAGGTTACATATATATCCTGAAGGCATAACATTCTGCTGATAAAACTCCTCCCTCTTCCCTCTCTCCCCTCCTGCAGAGGTGCGGTGACCGCTTCACACATACTGCTTGTATATATTAAACTTGCCTTTATGTGACATGTCCAGCAAGGGATTGTGGGGACAGGCAGCACCAATTCTTGTACTCTGACAGTACACTCGCCATTCTGGTAAAGCCAGACGGCGCTTGCAGCCTCCTCCTTCGGGTCTGCAGTTGCAAATCCGAATGCCGTTTCGCGCGCGTGGACTAGATTGGTTGTAAAAAGGAGGGAGGCAGGTATTAGAGAGGGGTGTGATCTAGCTAATAGCCGGCGCCGTGTGCGGGACGTAGCATCCTTGTGGAGCACACACTGAGGGGTGGAACGCCGACAAAAGCCAGATCAGGCTCTCATGAAGCTTTCTAAAAAGACAGACGCTCTCCTATCAGAAACTCCAAGAACAATCCCTGCAGTAGAGGAAGTCTATCATACTAGATGACACGGTGCACTGGGTCACGTGAGGGGTGTATAAGGCATTTCCAGTACACGAAACACAATTGTTGTTCAGCACCAAAGCTAATCTTTATGGTTGTATTGTTTTTCTAAACTATTGCTGAACAAGTGATTTTCCGAAATGCCTCTGGTTTTGTGCTTTGCACTATGACTTCTAGAACTACCACTAAGGTACCAAAAATTCCATCCCCGGGTGCTGGGAACAGTACAGGAAAATACTTTGTTTAGCATCAGATTAATCTATGCTGCCATTGTTTTTTCTTACTATTGCTCCGCAAATAGAACATTTCTTAGTGTGCCTCTGCTTTTGTGCTTAGCACTATGGCTTCCAAGGTTACTAAGGCACCAAAAGTTCCACCCCCAGGCTCTGAGAACTCCAGCCATGCCTCCACATTGTCAACCTTTCCGGAGATGCCAGAAATGGCAAGCCATGGTGAGTCATTGGAACCTGCCGGTGGTGCAACTGCTTCTCACACTTCAGCCCCTGTATACGTGACTGAAGATAAATTTTTCTCTGCCCTGCAGGGCTTAGAAGGAAGATTAGCACCTTTAATCGCATCCTCCATCCAAGGGGATAGGAAGCATTCTAGATTCCTCTCTCCCACTGCAAACCCTTTATCAAGGGAACAGTGGAGACCGGATAAGGTACTGCCCTGAGGCGATCGAGAGGAAAAGCAAGCCAATTATTCCTCTGCAGAGGAAATAGTTGATGATTTAGCTTCACAATCTGAGGTACAAATCCTTACGGAGATGGATCGCTCCACTTTCAGGCTACCCCTAACAGTCAGCTGAAAGTCCATTTTTTTCCTTGGGTTCTTTGAAACCTTCACAACCTATGCATGCGTCTCCTGTCCATGCATTACTAGAGAAGCTTATTTATGCCGAATGGGATCATCCTCATAAGCATTTTCTCCCTCCAAAGAGATTCTCAGTTCTCTATTCCATGGAGGAAAAATTCCTCAAAAGATGGAAAGTTCCATCAGTTGACGCTGTGATTTTCAGTGTGAATAAGAGTTTGACTTGTCCAGTAGACAATGCGCAAATGCTTAAAGATCCAACAGATGAAAAGTTGGAATTCCTGTTAAAATCCTCTTTTTCCTTGGCAGTGACTGTTACTCAACCTACAATAGGCATCTGTCAGTCTTTAAAGGACCAGTTTACAGATGCTCTTAAAGAGGTCCATGCACAACAGGCCCGTGAGTTGGCCGAACTACCAAAGGCATTATGTTTTGCTATAGACACTATGAAAGATTCTATTTACCAGGTGTCCCGCCTTGCGCTTGTGCTAATACACATGCATAGAACCCTTAGGTTGAAAAAAGGACATCCAAAGCACCTTGCAAAAAATCTTCTGAGTAGTTCCCCTTTTTATGGGGAGCGACTATTTGGTGATGATTTGGATAAATACATCCAGATGATTTCTAGTGGAAAGAGTACTCTTTTTCCAGTCAAAAGAAAGTATAAACATCCTTCATTTAAACTGACTATTTTTCTCCTGTGCCTGGGGCATCCACCTCTAGGCAGTGGCGACGGCTTCCACCATCCGACTCTAGTGGAAAGCCTCACGGTCAGGCCCAGGAACAGAAAACATTTCAGCCAATATATACATGATTGAAAATGCTTTTTTCCTCCGCCCTGCAGGGCCTAGAAGGAAAATTAGCAACTTTAATCGCATCCACTATCCAAGAGGATAGAAAGCGTGTTAGACACCCCTCCCCCACCTTAGACCCCTTATCAAGGGAACAGTGGATAGAGGATGAGGGTTTTACCCTCACGTGATCAGGAAGAAAGGCAAACCAATTACTCGTCTGCAGGGAAAACTGCAGTTTAACCTTTTTCAGCCTCGCAATCTGAGAGATTGCTGATACAAATCTTAGAGATGGTTTGTGCCTCTTTCAAGCTACCTCTAGCAGAGTCAGCTGATCTGTTTCTTCTTAGGTTCCTTAAAACCTTCACTGCCTTTTTAATGCATTTCCTGTACATGTACAGATCCACGCAGAAATTCAACAGATCCATTCTAGATCTATATCGGTCCCTGAAGGTCTGCTCCTTTTTATGGAGTCAATCAGGTCAGTAGTTTCTATACTACAAGGAGGAAAACTTCTGGTGTCTATCACAATAGGGATGCATATCTGCATGTCCATATATTGCTCACCAAAGGTTTCTGCGGTTCGAAGTAGAACAGCAGAATTTCAGTTTGCAGTCTTGCACTTCGGGCCAGCTACAGCACCTCAAGTGTTCACAAGGTGCTAGCCCCACCTTTAGCCAGGTCAAGGGCACAAGACATAAACAGTCATGGCTACCTAGACGATCTATTGTTAATAGACCAATCTGTTTTTGGGTAAGGTGTACGCATTACAACCATTTACCTGTCTGTGTTGCATTCTCAACCTAGTGAAGTCTTCCTTTAAAACAGCTAAAAAAATCTGTAGTATTTGGGTCTGACTGATCATAGATACAGACCAGAAAAAGGGGTCTTCTTGACAAAAAATAAATAAAAAATAACTCCATAAGAGAGTTGGTGCAGGATGGTCAGGTCAAAAGGAGATCCCTCCATGCGCCTTTGTATGAGGTTGTTCGGATGGTGGCTTCATTCAAAGCAGTCCTCCTGCCCATTTCCATTCGAGACTGTTGGAAAACAGTATTCTATCTGCTAACAAGGCGATCCAAGCTTTGGACTTGCCAATGCGGCTGTCCCCAAGGGTGTCCCAGAGCCTCAATTGGCGCTTTCAGCACCAGGAGCTGCTGAAAGGAAAATCCTTCAGATTTCTTATCTGGAAAGTAGTAATGACAAATGCCAGCCTTTCAGGCTGGGGAGCAGTACTAAAGAAGACAACTGTGCAAGGACAGTGATCAAGAACCGGAAGAGCCTTGCACATCAACATCCTAAAGATTCGGGCAGTGCGTCTGGCTCTAAAGACCTGGACTTCCAGGTTAAGGGATTGTTCTGTCAGGATCCAATCTGTCAATGCCACGGCTGTGGCCTATATCAATCACCAAGGGGGGCACCAAGAGTCTCTCAGCACAGAAGAGAGGTGAGCCATATTCTAACTTGGACAGAAAGAAATATCCTGTGCCTATCTGCAGTCTTCATTCCGGGAATAGAGAATTGGCAGACTAACGACTTAAATAGCCAGCATTTATTCCCAGGGGAATGATTTCACCCCGACATATTTTTGGGCTGTTTGTCAAAGATGCGGGACTCTGGACGTAGATCTTCTAGCGTCCAGTTCAACTTTGTGTCCACAACAAAGGATCCATTTGCATGCAGAACAGATGCATTGGTAATACCCTGAATCTGTTTTCACTGATCTATGCATTTCCCCCTATTCATTTGCTGCCTCAATTTCTTTGCAGGATCAAGCTGGAAAACAACTGGTAATTCTGGCAGCACCAGCATGGCCCAGAAGGTCATGGTATGCATAAATCGTAAAGCTTGCAGTGGAGGATCCATGGTCCCTTCCACTAAGGCCAGACCTGTAATCACGGGCCGACATTTCATCCTACTTTCCGAACGCTACATTTAACGGCCTGGCGATTGAAACCTACATTCTGAAGAAACGTGAGCTTTCCGGGTCGGTTATCTCTACTTTGATTACTGCAAGGGAACCAGCTTCCAGAACTATACATTATAGAGTCTGGAAGGCTTGGGTTTCCTGGAGTGAATCCAAGGGTTAGCACCATCGGTGATATATCATGGGCAGAATTCTTGCCTTTCTACAATTAGGCGTAGAGATGAAGTTGGCCCTGAGTACTATTAAGGGCCAAGTCTCAGCCTTATTGATTTTTAAAACCGCATTCTTAGTCTGAGGTTTTATGCAAGGGGTGATGCGGCTTAATCCGCCATTCAAATCACCTTTAAGCCCTTGGGACTTGATTTTAGTTTTGTCAGTGTTACAAAAACAGCCATTTAAACCGATACAGCATATTACCTTAGTCCTTCTGACAAGGAAGCTGGCATTTTTGGTTGCTATATCCTCAGAAAGGAGGGTTTCCAAATTGGCTGCTCTTTCTTGTAAAGAGCCATATTTGATTATTCATGAGGACAGAGTGTTACGCCCTCGTTCAGTCTGTGGGTACCCTGTGGGTTGTTTCTCCCTCCCCTCAAATAGAATTGCTATGGGACGTCCCATTAAGTAATTACTTTAGGCTCTGTGTCCCATGATGTATGATAAAGAAAATAGTATTTGTATTACAGCTTACCTGTAAAATCCTTTTCTTGGAGTACATCATGGGACACAGAGGTCCCGTCCCTCTTTTTTATGGTGTTTAACCACTTCAGCCCCGGACCAATAAACACCTTAAGGACCAGAGGTCTTTTTCCAATTTCGCACTGCGCTGCTTTAACTAGTAATTGCGCGGTCATGCAATATTGCACCCAAACGAAATTTGCGTCCGTTTCTTCCCACAAATAGAGCTTTCTTTTGATGGTATTTGATTGTCTCTGCGATTTTTATTTTTTGCGATATAAATGGAAAAAGAGCGAAAATTTTGAAAAAAATATATATTTTCTTCTTTCTGTTATAAGAAAAATCGAATAAACTAAATTTTAGTCATACATTGAGGGCAAATGTATTCAGCCACATGTCTTCCGTAAAAAAAAATGTCAATAAGCGTATATTTTTTGGTTTGCGCAAAAGTTATAGCGTCTACAAACTAGAGTACGTTTTCTGGAATTTACACAGCTTTTAATTTATGACTGCCTATCTCATTTCTTGAGGTGCTAAAATGGCAGGGCAGTACAAACCCCCCCCCCCCCCAAATGACCCCATTTTGGAAAGTAGACACCCGAAGGAAATTGCTGATGGGTATGTTGAGCCCATTGAATATTTATTTTTTTTGTCCTAAGGGATTGAATAATGACAAAAAAAAATTTTTTTTACAAAAAGTTGTCACTAAATGATATATTGCTCACACATGCCATGGTTATATGTGGAATTGCACCCCAAAATATATTCCGCTACTTCTCCCGAGTATGGGGATACCACATGTGTGGGACTTTTTGGGAATCTAGTCGCGCACGGCACCCCGAAAACCAATCACCACCTTCAGGATTTCTAAGGGTGCAAATTTTTGATTTCACTCCTCACTACCTATCACAGTTTCGAAGGCCATAAAATGCCAAAATAGCACAAAACCCCCCAAAATGACCCCATTTTGGAAAGTAGACACTCCAAGCTATTTACTGAGAGGCATGTTGAGTCCATGGAATATTTTATATTTTGCCACAAGTTGCGGGAATATTACAAACTTTTTTTTTTTTGCACAAAGTTGTCACTAAATGATATATTGCTCACACAAGCTATGGGCATAAGTCAAATTACACCCCAAAATAAATTCTGCTGCTTCTCCCGAGTACGGGGATACCACATGTGGGGGACTTTTTGGGAGCCTAGCCATGTACGGGGCCCCGAAAACCAAGCACTGCCTTCCGGATTTAAATATAAAATGCTACCAAAAAAACTGTTAGCGATCGCAGGGATCAGGCCTGACTCTGCGATCGCTGCAGTTATGTGTTTAGTGTTTTGTAAGTGACATTGATCGATCGATACTGCACTTGGGTGGGCTGGGCAGAGGGGCAAAACGCAGGTGCTAGCAGGTATCTGGGCTGATCCCGCTAACAATGCGTTTTTTTGGAACCCTAAACTGCTGGGGACGCTAGTATAGATCTGATCAGATCAGATATTGATCTGTTCAGATTCTATACCACCACGGGAGGTTTATGCTTTGCGCGTGGGTGTTAGCGGTACTGACACTAACCTAGCGCTGCCTGGGGCGACGCAGACCCTGACCCTAAAACCTAATTGATCTCACCCGCCGGGTGATCAGGGGGTTAAACCTTTATTGGGTAATAAATGGTGGGTGCCCTGATGCTATAAAAAGCAAACTAACCAGAGTCACCTGTAACACTTATACGGTGATCAGTGGTGAAAGGGTTAACTAGGGGCAATCAGGGGGTTCGAATTTTTATTAGGTAGTATATGGGGGTCCCTGGCGCTATATAAAAACCTAAATGACGGGGAACCTAAATAACTAACTGGCTAACCAGCGTCACCAGTGACACTTATACTGTGATCGCTGGTGAAAGGGTTAACTAGGGGCAATCTGGGGGTTAAAACCATTATTGGGTAGTATATCGGGGTACCTAGCGCTATAAAAACCTGGTGGTGAACCTAAAAAAATAACTAGCTACCTAGCGACACTAATGCAGCAATCAGAAAAATGATCGCTTAGTGACACTGGCAAAAGGGGGTGAAAGGGTTAACTAAGGGCAATCAGGGGGTTAAAACCATTATTGGGTAGTATATCGGGGTACCTAGCGATATAAAAACCTAGCGGTGAACCTAAAAAAATAACTAGCTACCTAGCGACAGTAGCGACATTAATGCAGCGATCAGAAAAATGATCGCTTAGTGACACTGGCAAAAGGGGGTGAAAGGGTTAACTCTAGGGGCAATTGGGGTTAAACCTTTATTGGGGGGGGTAGGGGGCTACCCTGGACCTAACACTAACTGCCCTGACAGTTTTTACTGTTACAACTGACACTGAATAGAGTGATCAGTAAATAAATGATCAATGCAATCAGTGACACTGTGACGGGGGGGGGTTTGTGTACCTATGTGTACCTATGTGTTAAGCCCCGTACACACGAGAGGACTTATGTCCGACAGACCTCCAAAGGAGTTCCGCCGGAGTTCCGACGGAGTTCTGGCGGAGTTCTGGCGGACTTTTCGACCGAACGGACTTGGACACACACCATCACACCAAACTCCGACGGAGTCGAACGTGATGACGTACGACTGGATTCGAATAAGGAAGTTCATAGCCAGTAGCCAATAGCTGCCCTAGCGTCGGTTTTAGTCCGTCGGAGTAGCATACACACGAGCGGATTTTTCGAAGGGGACCGGGTCCGGCGGAGTTCCGTCGGGAAAATTTGAAGCATGTTCCATATTCTAAAGTCCGTCAGACTTTGGTGAATCAAAAGTCCGTTGCAGCCCACACACGATCGAATAGTCTGACGGACTCAGTCCGTCGGACTTTGGACGTTGAAAAGTCCGCTCGTGTGTACGCGGCTTTAGAGTAGTGTTTTGGTGCACTTACTTTTTGTCTTCTCCTCGTAGTCCGATCAAAAAGACCGCCCCGAGGAGAATGACATCACTTCCTCCTTCCTGTGTATACAATACACAGTGGGAGGAAGCTTCTCATTGGCCAGGAGCGATCCAGAGGGGGTGGCCAGAAACCAACGGCCATCCCCTCATCACGGATCGCTCCTGAAGTGAACCGGACCGCCGTATCCAGCGGGAGGGGGTCCGATCCGACCCCCCACCCGCTGGAAGGCAGGCACGTACATGTACGTGCTTGTGCCTGCCTGTGCCATTGCGATGACGTACAATGGCAATACAGCGGTCCTTAAAGCCGCGTACACACGTAGCCGTCTGTCCGACGTACTTAGTCTGGCGGACTTTCCGCCAGACTGTCCGTCGGACTTTCCGAACGGGCTACTTGCCCACACACGGCACTTTTTCAGCGGACTAATACGGCGTACTAAGTCCGCGTACTATCCGCCCTACTTTTGAAATGAACGGACTCGCCCACACACGCGGAGGAAAGTCCACTCATTTCGAGCGCGTCTCCAGGTAGGCGGGGCCAGCGACGTCTTCTCCGCCTGGTATGGACTTAAAGGGGAACCCCAACGCCGAAAAAAATTGGCGTCGGGGTCCCCTTGTCCGAGCATGCCCTTGTCCGAGCAGACCCTTGTCCGAGCATGCTGGCCGGCCAGGAAAGGAGGCCGGCCGGCCAGCATGCTCGCCCCCCCCCCCCCCCCCGAGCTGTACCAGGCCGCGTGCCCTCAACATGGCGGGTGCCTTGTGGAAGGGGGGGCCGCGCGGCCCCCCCCACCCCAAAGCACCTTGTCCCCATGTTGATGAGGACAAGGGCCTCTTCCAGACAACCCTGGCCGTTGGTTGTCGGGGTCTGCGGATGGGGGTCTTATCGGAATCCGGGAGCCCCCTTTAATAAGGGGGCCCCCGGATACCGGCCCCCCACCCTATGTGAATGAGTATGGGGTACAATGTACCCCTACCCATTCACCTGTAAAATAAAAGTACCAAAAAAAACACAACACACGAGATAAAATACTTTATTACACAGCTCCGGGGGTCTTCCAACTTCGGGGGTCTTCTGGCCAGACTCCTCCACTATCTTCTTGTAGCTCTTTTGCTAGCGGAGGAGCCCGGCATTCTTCCTCGCCGCCGGCCTCTTCTTCCGACTTCGGGGGTCTTGTCCCCCTCTTCGGTTCTTCTGCCGGGCCACCGTGCCTTCTTCTAGCTCTTTTACAGACGGTGGCCCGGTCTTCTGTCGCCGCCTTCCGTTCATCTGTTCTTCTCTTCTTCAGATGTTGCCTCGCCGAGTCCTCCGCTCACAATGACAGGGACCGGGCACGCGGCGACTTGTATAGGGACAAGGGGCGGCGTCTTCGATGGATGTCATATGGGTTCATGTCACATGGGTTGATGTCACATGGCGACAGTCCCAGCATCCTCCGGGACTGTGACATCGTAAGAGGGCGGGGTCACCATGTGACATCAACCCATGTGGCATCCACCGAAGACCCCGCCCCTTGTCCCTATATAAGTTGCCGCGTGCCCGGTCCCTGTCATTGTGAGCAATGACAGGGACAATCAGACAATGATCCCAAACATACAGCAAAATCTACAAATGAATGGTTCACAAATAAACATATCCAGGTGTTAGAATGGCCAAGTCAAAGTCCAGACCTGAATCCAATCGAGAACCTTTGGAAAGAGCTGAAAACTGCTGTTCACAAACGCTCTCCATCCAACCTCACTGAGCTCGAGCTGTTTTGCAAGGAAGAATGGGCAAGAATTTCAGTCTCTCGATGTGCAAAACTGATAGAGACATACCCCAAGCGAATTGCAGCTGTAATCGCAGCAAAAGGTGGCTCTACAAAGTATTAACGCAAGGGGGCCGAATAATTTTGCACGCCCCACTTTTCATTTTTTTATTAGTTAAAAAAAGTTTCAAAAATCCAATAGATTTCGTTCACTTCACAATTGTGTCCCAGTTCACAATTGTTGGTGATTCTTCACAAAAAATAAAAATGTTATATCTTTATGTTTGAAGCCTGAAATGTGGCAAAAGGTTGAAAAGTTCAAGGGGGCCGAATACTTTTGCAAGGCACTGTATGTATATATGTGTGTGTGTGTATATATATATATATATGTGTATATATATATATATATATATATATATACATACATTTTTTTTTTTTTTCCTAATATAGTATTTGGAACAACCAAGATAAAATTGTGATTACAGAGCAATGTACGAGGGTTCTTCAGAAAGTTTCTGCACTTTTTTCTTTATTTACTCTTAAACCCTAACCCCCTCCTATTATACCTGTGCACAATCTCTAAATCTAACATTTTGCCGTTGTTTCTTGAATAGTCTTGCAAAATTTCAACTCTCAAAATGTTTAAAGATCGATATTTTAGTTTTAAGTAGTAGTTACATGGTAAACAGTGTTCTTTTTTTTTTTTTTTTTCCTCCTCCACTCCATCCCTATGTATGAAAACCAGAAAATTTAAGTGTTGCAATATGTTTCATGGTCTCTAGTCGGTTTCTTCGAGTAGCAAGGACTCTAGTAGCTTAGAGCATCAGCAATGGTTATCCATCAACATTAGCTTGCTTCAAATAGATTAATATTAGAGTTGATTAAAAAAATATGAAAACTAACTGCATATCCTTGCATTTTTGTTGTGTTTGTTTTTTTTGTTTTTTTTGTAAATAATTAAAAATGTCCTCCTTCATAACATACACATACATTTGTCAGTAATGAGAGAGCATATTTTTTCTGTGTGCAGCAGCCTTCTTATATTATATATGTACAGAGCAATATGCCAGAATATTCTAAAGAAAAATAAGATTCTATCATGCATTTATTTCTACTCTTTTAGAAAATGACCTTGTAAGGGTTACGATGTAGACAGAAAATTGTATCAAACAAATTACTACACGTTTAAATAGTCTCCATTTTACAAGTCTTGTTTCATGTTAATAGCTGTACAAGATAAGAAGAGGACGAACAAGACCTCAAGCTCTTCTGTTCCTCTGTATGATCCTCTTGTTGATTGTTCTGCACACAAACTACATGATTTACAGCTTGGCACCTCAATACGTTATGTATGGAAGCCAGAAATATCCAGTACAGGTAAGATGCAGTGACCTGCATACACCCTTCTTGGGCCACATTGTATCTACTGTCATTTAACATTGAGACATGCCTATACCACACAGGAACCTTTTTTTGTTTAAATTTAGCTTTATTGCTAATTGATCATAATAAAGCACCATCTGTGGGGTTGATGCTAACAGATTGAGTAACCATTAGCTTCCTATGTCACTCCTGTGGAGGTACAATGCATATAAAAAGTCTATACACCCCTGTTAAAATGTCAGGTTTCTGTGATGTAAAAAAATGAGACAGATAAAACATTTTAGAACTTTTTCCACCTTTCTAAGGTGACCTATAAACTGTAAACTGTACAACTCAATTTAAAAACAGACTGAAATCTTTTGTGGTGGGGGGAGCACCCAGAAGGTTTTACCCACTTCCTCACGGTCATTTTTTGCGATGCAGCACTGATTTAACTGATAATTGCACAGTCGTGTAACACTTTACCCAAATAAAATTGTCCTTTTTCTCCCCACAAATATAGCTTTCTTTTGGTGACATTTGATAGCCTCTGCGCTTTTTATTTTGTGTGCAATAAACAAAAAAAAGAAAATTTTTAAATAAAAAATATATTTTACTTTCTGCTATAAAACTTTACTAATAAAAAATAAAAATCGAATTTCTTTTTGTAAAAAAAAAAATCCCAATTCGTGTTGATTGGTTTTGGCAAAAGTTATAGCATCTACAAAATAGTGGTATATATATATAAATCTTGTTTATTGTTTTTTACCAATAATGGTGGCAATCTGCAATTTTTAGCATGACTGCAAAATTGCTGGGGGCGGTCAAATCTGACTCTGAGTGACACTTTTGGGAAGCAGTGACACCAATATAGCTATCAGTGCTATAAAAATGCTTTGATTACTGTATAAATGACACTGGCAGGGAAGGGGTTAACACCAGGGACAGTCAATGGTTTAAATGTTCCCTAGGGAGGTGCTTAATAACTGTGTGGGGCAGTGTAACACTGAAGGAAATGAGAGAACCGTGATTCAGCTTAGCTGAATCACTAGATTTTCTCTTTCCCTTTCTGACAAATCCGCCATTTGCCTTGTTTACACAGACGGCTGATCCATCTCTCCTGTGAACGTTCCACTGATTGGCTTTCGCTGTGCCCAATCACTTCGGGAGTGGCTCTCCGGCTTGCCCAAAACCGCATGCAGGAAATTGCGGACCTCTACGTGATTTTGCGCAGCCGGGCCGCTCTGCCATATATATGCGTTGGGTGGTCCGGAACTGGTTAAATATGAGTCAAAACACACCCGCCATCATTTAAAGATCCTCTGATTAACCCCATATAAAGTTCAGCTGTTCTAGTAGGTCTTTCCTGACATTTTCTTAGTCTCATCCTACAGCAAAAGCCATGGTCCGCAGAGCACTTCCAAAGCATCAAAGGGCTCTCATTGTTAAAAAGTATCAGTCAGGAGACTGGTACAAAAGAATTTCCAAGGATATACCATGGACCACAGTGAAGACAGTCATCATGAAGTAGAGAAAATATGGCACAACAGTGACATTACAAAGAACTGGGCATCCCTCCAAGATTAATGAAAAGACGAGAAGAAGACTGGTCAGGGAGGCTGCCAAGAGACCTACAGCAACATTAAAGGAGCCTCAGGAATACCTGGCAAGTACTGGCTACGTAGTGCATGCGACAACAATCTCCCATATTCTTCATGTTTCTGGCCTATGGGGTAGAGTGGCAAGCCTTTTCTTACGAAGAAAAATATCCAAGCCCGGCCTATTTTTAAAAACACATATGAAGTCTCCCAAAAGCATGTGGGAAAATGTGTTGCGGTCTGATGAAACCAAAGTTGAATTTTGTTGGCCATAATTTCAAAAGCTATGTTTGGCTCTAAAACAACACTGCACACCACTAAAAACACCATACCCACCATGAAGCATGGTGGTGGCAGCATCATGCTTTGGTGCTGTTTTTCTTCAGCTTGAACTGGAGCCTTAGTCAAGATAGAGGGAATTATGAACAGTTCCAAATACCAGTCAATATTGGCAGAAAAACCTTCAGGCTTCTGCTACAAATCTGAACATGAAAAGGAACTTTCTTTCAGCATGACAATGACCCAACCATACATCAAAATCAACAAAGGAATGGCTTCATCAGAAGAAGATTAAAGTTTTGGAATGGCCCAGACCTGAATCGGATAGTTTTTGCAAAGAAGAGTGAGCAAATATTGTTTTGTATAAGTCAAGATGTGCCATGCTGATACCCACAAAGACCGAATGCTGTAATAAAATCAAAAGGTGCTTCAACAAAGTATAAGTTTAAGGGTGTGCACACTGATGCAACCATATTATTTATTTATTTTTTTATTATTTTTACTTCCCTCCACCTAAAAGATTTCAGTTTGTTGTTCAACTGAGTTGTACAGTTTATAGGTCACAGTAAAGGTGGAAAAAGTTCTGAAATTATTTATCTTTGCCTCATTTTTTTACATCACAGAAACCTGACATTTTAACGGGTGTGTACAATTTTTATATCCACTGTACTTCTATAACAACTTCTACATCCATTATGAGGATGTCTGAATGTATGAATATTTTCAAACCTTTTGATTTTTATTTATATATAATTTACTTCAAAGAATGACGTGAGGCCGAAAGACTTACCTTGTAGTATAAATACATTCCTGAAATGTCACGATTAGGCTCGGTTCACACAGGCGCGACTTGTCCAGGCGACTTCGCCGCCTGACAAGTCGCCCCCGTTCTGTACTACGGAACCGTTCTAATAGGAGCGACTGAAGTCGCTCCGACTTAGAAAAAAGGTTCCTGTACTACTTTTGGCATGACTTCGGGCGACTTGCATTGACTTCTATACAGAAGTCATTTTGCAAGTCGCGGCAGGTCGCGGCGCTGCAAGTCGTGCCGCGTCCTGTGTGAACCGAGCCTAAGCATTAACCGTGTAGTTTTTCCAGAAAGCGCTTTTTTTTTATGATTTAACATCTCCGGAGAAGAAAAGTCCCACCCAGCCATCAATCTACTATAGGCCAGATGGAACTTTACTCCTTTGGAGTAGACGTCATGTGAAAGCGCTACGCAGCAGCACGATCGGTCACCGAATGTGTCAAAAGGACCCGGCCAATGACTGATCTTTGTGACCAATCACAGCAGGTCACATGACAATTGTATACGATGAACAGCTTTGTTTCATGACATCCATTGTATACAAAAGTTGCTAGCTGTGGTTGGTCACAATGATCGCATGGTACAGGCAGGGCCAATCACAGCCCATCTGTACCATGTGAATAGCTTTGGCCAATTACAGCTAATCACAACAAAAGACAATGAATCAGTTTCATTTAGTAAAAATTGTTGCTTATACCAATGAAATTTATTGGTATTGGCAATCCTAATGTGTACAAAAAAAATAAAAAAATCTTGATCACTTCCCCAGAGTAGAACAGTGTTACTATGGTAACACTGTATTGCTCTGGTCACAGTGTGTTTAAAAAAAAAACATAAAAAACAAAACAAAAAAGCAATTAAAAAACAACAAAAAAGTTCATTGTAATTTTTTTTTTTTCTTTTAATTTTTTTTTTTTAATTCTGACAGAAAATACAACAAAATGTTGCCATGCCTCTTACTACTTTAGACTGTCTACCTTCTAAAAAGGGGTTATTTGGTGAATATTGGTACTGTCCTGGTGTTTTTGGGCCTTAGGAAATGAGCTAGGCCATCAGTACATCACGATTGACCAATTTATATTTATATATATATATAGATATATATATATATATATATATATATTATACAGTACAGACCAAAAGTTTGGACACACCTTCTCATTTAAAGAGTTTTCTTTATTTTCATTACTTTGAAAATTGTAGATTCACACTAAAGGCATCAAAACCTATGAATTAACACATGTGGAATTATATACTTAACAAAAAAAGTGTGAAACAACTGAAAATCTGTCTTAGATTCTAGGGTCTTCAAAGTAGCCACCTTTTGCTTTGATTACTGCTCCGCACACTCTTGGCATTCTGTTGATGAGCTTCAAGAGGTAGTCACCTGAAATGGTTTTCACTTCACAGGTGTGCCCTGTCCGGTTTAATAAGTGGGATTTCAAGCCTTATAAATAGGGTTGGGGCCATCAGTTGTGTTCTTCAGGAGATGGATACAGTACACAGCTGATAGTCCTACTGAATAGACTGTTAGAATTTGTATTATGGCAAGAAAAAAGCAGCTACAGTGCCTTGCGAAAGTATTCGGCCCCCTTGAACTTTTCAACCTTTTGCCACATTTCAGGCTTCAAACATAAAGATATAACATTTTATTTTTTTGTGAAGAATCACCAACAAGTGGGACACAATTGTGAAGTGGAACGAAATCTATTGGATAACTTAAACTTTTTTAGCAAATAAAAAACTGAAAAGGGGTGCGTGCAAAATTATTCAGCCCCTTTACTTTCAGTGCAGCAAACTCACTCCAGACATTCAGCGAGGATCTCTGAATTATCCAATGTTGTCCTAAATGACTGATGGTGATAAATAGAATCTACCTGTGTGTAATCAAGTCTCTGTATAAATGCACCTGCTCTGTGATAGTCTCAGGGTTCTGTTGAAAGCGCAGAGAGCATCATGAAGACCAAGGAACACACCAGGCAGGTCCGTAATACTGTTGTGGAGAAGTTTAAAGCCGGATTTGGATACAAAAAGATTTCCCAAGCTTTAAACATCCCAAGGAGCACTGTGCAAGCAATCATTTTGAAATGGAAGGAGTATCAGACCACTACAAATCTACCAAGACCTGGCCGTCCCTCTAAACTTTCAGCTCAGACGGGGGGGCGTGGCCGGATGTGAGAGGCGACAGACGTGTTTGTGAAGAGCTCCTGGAATCCTGCACTCCATCCTTTGCCATCTCGGCTTTTACTGGCCCTAAAACATCGCTCCAACTCTGCAATCTGTTCCTCTCCGTCCCCTCCAGAGCCCTGAGGTGAAATTGGGAGGAATTTTGGTCGAGGGGGACCGCGCACCGCTCGGGCCTGCAACCGCCGCCATCTTGCGGATCTCCTGCATCGAATCGCTCCAGGCCTGGGGTAAGAGACTGCCATCCATCCAGTTACCGGTGCCCCTTTCCCCCTCCTGCCTGCCCCTCCGCCCGCCTGCCGAAATCGCGGACCTCCTGGGCCGCTGGACGCGCTCGTGGCGGCCGCGGCCTACTGCGGCCTAGTGAGACCCGCCGGACACCGCTGTTTCCTGCACGGCTGCCCCGCGGAAGTGTGTCGCGGCCGGCCAAGCCCTAAATTGAGCTCGGGGATCCTTCGGCCTGCATCTACCTTCTCATCCACTTGCCTTCCTGTAGTGACTGGGTGTGCTGAGCGGAGGGGGCTGCTGTGGGGGCTGCAGGGTGTGCACTGTGGCCTGGTGTCTCCCTCCCCAACGTCCATTCTGCCCCCCCCCTGCCTGCGGCCTTCCCTGACCACTCTACCAGCTATATCTCCATCTCCATTTGCCTCTGCTCTGGTGTTTGCTGTGGGGGGGTTGCAAGTGACTGTTATCTGCCCGCCTGGACTGTGACACCCCCCCCCCCCCCTGGCTGGGTACCTCGTGCTCCCCTGGGCTGTGAGTGGTGGTCCCCCTTGCTCCTGTGTTGGGGTCTCCCCCCTGCTCTGTGTCCCGTCAGATGTCACCCCCCTCCAAAAAAGGGAAAAAGCACTTCAAGGCTGTGGAGACTGACTCCCCACCCCGACTGCCTCCACTCTCTCCTGATCCTAGCCAGCCGGACCATTTGCTTGTGGGGAGACTCCGGGCCTTGCTGTCTGAGATGGAGATGGGCACTACGGAGGCACCGGCAGCCACGGGGTCGGCCCCCCCGCCACAGGACAGCACGGCCACCATTCTTGCTGCAATCGAGCAGAGCAGAACGTCACTGCTGGTGCGTATTGACCACCTGGCAGAGGAGTGCAACTTTATCAGGAATGACCTTGATAAAATCAGAGGGAGAATGACTGAAACTGAGACCAGAGTCTCCGCTACGGAGGATCTTACGGCTGCACATACCTCCTCCATTGCTGAGCTGCAGCGCACAGTACAGTCCCTTGTCGCGAAGTCAGATGACGCCGAAAACCGGCTCAGACGGAATAATGTTAGAGTCCTGGGGCTTCCTGAGAAAGAAGAAGGGGATCACCCGGCTGTCTTCGCGGAAGGGTTCTTTAAAAATCTCCTGGATCTCACCGATGTCCCTCCTACCTATGTGGTTGAAAGGGCCCATCAGGTGCCCTCCGGACGTGCCATCCCTGGGAACCACCCCAGGCCTTTCTTGGTCCGCTTCCTCAATTATCGAGACAGAGACAGAATTCTATCGGAGGCCCGCAAGCATCCTACTCTCCCATATGGAAACGCATCCATTCATCTTTTCCCTGACTTCTCGACTGACTTACAGCGGAAGAGGAAAACATTCAATGATGTTCGTAGACGGCTCCGGGACAAGAACATAAAGTATAGTATGCTTTACCCTAGCCGCCTGCGTGTCCAACATGATGGAACACTCAGATTCTTTGATAACCCAGCGGACGCGGACGACTGGCTGACCACCTTGCATTGATAGCCTATCCTCGTGACAATCTCTGGTGCGCAGAGTGACCCTGGACCTGGCTTGTTCTTCTTGGCGCAATCTCCTCTTAGTACCGGAGCCACTTCACAGGTACTTGAATAGGTGACCCCCCACTGAACCCCCTACGATTGGGTTCATCTACGCGAAGTTGGGAACCAACTGCTCTCCACCCATTTGGAAGCTTTCTCACTGAACTCTTTTGCCGTGGAAGGATATTACTCCCCCCCCCCCCACCCCACGTTAGGGGGCCTCTGTATACCAAGGGGGGCTGTTCAGGCCCTTCGGAGGACTTCCATGGTTCAAGGGAACATCAGTGTGTTGGTACCGAATACACGCCTCAAAGGTTGAATCCGCGGTTTTGCGGAGGACTGTAGTGTGGCCTAGAGTTTGGGTTCACACTCCACAATGTTACGGTTAGTTTTGGATATAGACCGGTTCCTGGTCCACCCCCAGTGTTTTTGGGGGGCACTGGGTACCGGTAGGAAAAGCACCCAGTGCTTGGGAAGTTGTATAGTTTTGTATGGTTTGTATATGTTATGTGCGGTTGGCTCGTGCTCTTTCACTGCTTGTCGGGTGGGTCTCAGGTGGGACTCGATCATCCGGTTGCTAAACTCTCCCCCCTGGAATCATGGCATCACATGATCTGGGTACTTGGTCGGTGGTATCCTGGAATGTTAGGGGCCTCAACTCTAAGTTTAAAAGGGCACTGATGTTCCAGTATATCAAGACGCACAACCCACACATATTGGTCCTACAAGAGACCCACCTGATGGGGAGTAAGTTGTTGACTCTGAAAAAACATTGGGTTCAGAAGACTTTTCATGCCACGTATTCCTCATATGCCAGGGGGGTCTCCATTCTGATAAACAAATCCTTTATGTGTACAGTGGAAGCTGTTCACACGGACCCTCATGGCAAATTTGTAATTGTGGTACTCACGGCCTGGCAACAAAGGTATATTTTGGTAGGGGTGTATATTCCGCCACCTTTTAGACCGGAAGTGTTGTACACTATTTTGGAGAGGATTACCCCGTATTGTCCAGCTAAATTACTAATCCTGGGAGACTTTAATAACACCCTCTCTCCTGATCTTGATAGGCCCACTCCATCGCACTCCTCTAGGGGAGACCTGATGGGGTGGACAGACGCGGCGGGGGTTACGGAGGTGTGGAGATGGTTGCACCCACGTACTAAGGCTTACTCGTGCTTCTCTACGTCCTACAAAACCTCCTCTAGAATAGATTATGCGTTCGCAAATCAACCTATGTTATCGGACGTGGTAGAGGCGACATACCTGCCTAGTGGGCTGTCTGATCATTCCCCCCTCAAAATTACTATGCGGGCGACGGAGCGTCGCAACAGATCCCTATGGCACCTCGGGGTGCAGTGGATCTCCCATGAAGAGATAGCAGGGCGAATCCCACATGCACTGCGAGAATACTGGGAACTTAATGCGGGGTCATCCTCTCCTCCCACAGTTTGGGATGCCTTTAAGGCATACATTAGAGGGCATTATATGTCAGAAATTAAGGCGGTCAAGGTAACTCAACAGGCCACAAAAACCCAGTTGGAGGGAGAGATCGAGGAGGCAGCTGCTGACTATGGGTCTGACCCCTCGGTCTCCAATTTCGATCGGCTTCATTCCACAAAACGGTGTCTCCACCTCCACCTCTCTGAGATTACCCCTTTGGAGGTTTTTCACTCTAAACAAAAGTTTTTTGAGCAGGCTGATAGGAATGGTAGGCTACTGGCAATGATGTCTCACCATGATACCCCTATGACCCTGATTCCCGAATTGGTTTCTCCTACCGGGGACTCTATTACATCCCGGGAGGGCATCCTAAGGGAGTTTCGGGCCTTCTATCAGACATTATACACTTCCACGCTCCCTCCTGCTGTAGACCCGGGCGGGATGGCGCCTCTCCTGGACCCCCTGGCCTTGGGGTGGCTCTCAGATGAGGAGAGGTCCCATCTGGTCCGACCTATTACTGCGGAGGAAGTGCATGATGTTATTAACTCGCTCGCAGCTGGGAGGGCCCCGGGCCCGGACGGTCTGCCCGTCGAGTTCTACCGATCCCACGTGGATCTTCTGGCCCCTCTGCTGGCTGACCTGTATACCCAGTGTCTGGAGGGGGGAGCGCTCCCACCCTCCATGGCAGATGCCCATGTCATTCTAATTCTCAAGCCCAATAAAGATCCCAAACAATGCGCCTCATATAGACCCATTGCTCTTCTTAACACTGACTTTAAAATTTTATCCAAATTAATCACGGTTCGACTTAATCCCCTTCTGCCCTCCGTTATAGACCCTGACCAGACTGGGTTCATGGCCCAGAAATCGACGGATATCAACCTCCGCAGACTTTTCACCAATCTACATGCCAAACATGATAATGTGGGCACTAGAACGGTTGCCTCCTTTGATATCGAGAAGGCATTCGATTCGATCGAGTGGCCTTATCTCTGGGAAGTTCTGCGGAGGATGGGGTTTCCGTTGGTTTTTATTGGGTGGCTACAGACTCTGTACAGATCCCCCAAGGCGGCCATTAGGCTGGCGGGGGATGTTTCTGCTCCCTTCCCGTTGTCCAGGGGTACCAGGCAGGGCTGCACTTTTCGCCATTGCTATGGAACCGGTGGCGGAGGCATTGCGGGTCTCGCCCCATATAAAAGGACTGAAAATGGCTTGGCTGGAGGAGAGGGTGGCACTGTATGCTGACGACCTCCTGCTTTTTCTGAATGACGTGGACCCCTCTCTTAGAGGAGCGCTGCGAGTACTGACTGACTTTTCTAGGATAACTGGACTGCGGGTGAACTGGACGAAGTCCCAGTTACTTGCTATTGACCCTGAGGCAAAACGACTAGCCCCGCCAAATATCCAACTGCATTGGGTAGAGGACATGGTGTACCTGGGAGTGAGGGTCTCGAGAGACGTGTCCAGCTTTATCCCCCTCAATCTAAATCCGGTGGTCCAAAATGTCAAGGCCAGGTTGAAAGCCTGGGAAAACCTTCCCCTATCCCTCTTAGGCCGCATTAACCTAATCAAGATGAAGATAATCCCTAAATTTACCTATCTATTCCGTAACTCCCCACAATGGATTCCTTTCTCATTTTTTACGAAATTGAATCATTTGTTCTCTTCCTTCCTCTGGGGCTCCGGCCCCCATAGGTTTAAACTATCCACGCTGATGCGTCCGGTGCTGCGGGGGGGGTTGGCGTTTCCTGACTGCCAGAAATATTTTCTGGCAGCGCAGTTGGTCACGGTAGTCTGGTGGATGGCACCAGACATGTCCAACCCTGCGGCGGTTCTGGAGGCTGCGGTGGTCCGATCCGTGGAGGCCCTGACACACTTACCCCTGCGGGGTCCCAGAGCCCCCTATGACCTGACACCCTCTATGCACACAACTCTAAGGGCCTGGCGGGCGGGACTGGGACTGGAGGGGTTTCCGGGGACTGCAATCTCCCCACACACCCCCCTATGGAATAATCCTACCTTACCTCACCTCTACTCACTACCAGACCCCAAAATTTGGGCCAGATGTGGCATAAAACTCATATCTGACCTCATGTCAGGTACGACTATACACCCCTTTAATCACCTGGTATCTCGCAATAATGTGCCCTCCTCGCATCTATTCCGCTATATGCAGCTATCCCATGCTTTCAAGGCCCAAGTGGTACCCAATACCACGCAAATTGTGCAATCCGCCCTGGAAAAGGTTACAAGATCTGAATGTACTAGGAAGCCGACTTCGGTCCTCTATGCGCACCTTATTAGGGTCTCTTTTCCAGATCTGTCAAAGCTCCGACGGAGATGGACTCAAGACATTCCGGACCTGGATTCCGAGGACTGGGAGGACATGTGGGACTTTCCCTTCACCATCCTGGTCTCTCTTCGAGACCGTCTCATACAATACAAAATTCTACACCGGGCATATATTACCCCGTATAGATTACATAAAATGAGAACCTCCCTGTCCTCGGAGTGCTGGAGATGCACTGGGGATCCGGGTGACTTTATACACATCTTCTGGTCCTGCCCGGTAATTCAGCGTTACTGGTCACAGGTACTATCCATAATTCATGAAGTGGTGGGAATAGATGTAGCCCAGACCCCGCGGATATGCCTTCTGGGATTGGTGGAGGGGGTGGCCCCCAGGATAGCAGACAGAACCCTGATAGGACTTCTACTCTTTTATGCCAGGAAAATGATCACCTTATGCTGGAAAAAGCAGGCCCCGCCGTCATTACAACTGTGGAAATCCCATGTCAATAAAGTCTTGCCACATTATAAGGAAACATATCATAACAGGGGTTGCCCCAAAAAATACATGAAAGTGTGGTCTAAGTGGCTGGCTGATGCCTCCACAGTGACTACAGATTAACATGTCCGGGATGTCATCCTGAGGGAAGATGGGAGTGTGGTTGGGGTGGGTCCCTGGTATTGCTCCACTTCACTGTCTTATGTTATTTAGTGTAGCCAATACTATGAGCCTAGTTCACTTATTCTGGTGCCCCTTGCGGCCCGACTGCAGAATTTGGTCCTAAGTTGTTATATGGAGTGGGAGCCAACCTAGCACTAAGTTAGTTGTTGTTGTTGTGGATGTGCTACAGGTGTTGATTATTCTGTTGGAATCGCTTGATGGCCCCTGCGTGGGTCTAACCATAATACTGTGACATGTCACTGTTTTTTGTTGAATGTTTGTTTGTCTGTCTAAAACTCAATAAAAAATATTTTCAAAAAAAAAAAAAAAAACTTTCAGCTCAGACGAGGAGAAGACTGATCAGAGATGCAGCCAGGAGGCCCATGATCACTCTGGATGAACTGCAGAGAACTACAGCTGAGGTGGGAGAGTCTGTCCATAGGACAACAATCAGTCGTACACTGCACATATCTGGCCTTTATGGAAGAGTGACAAGAAGAAAGCCATTTCTCAAAGATATCCATAAAAAGTCTCGTCTAAAGTTTGCCACAAGCCACCTGGGAGACACACCAAACATGTGGAAGAAGGTGCTCTGGTCAGATGAAACCAAAATCGAACTTTTTGCCCACAATGCAAAACGATATTTTTGGCATACAACACAGCTCATCACCCTCAACACACCATCCCCACTGTCAAACATGGTGGTGGCAGCATCATGGTTCTGGCTTGCTTTTCTTCAGCAGGGACAGGGAAGATGGTTAAAATTGAGGGGAAGATGGATGCAGCCAAATACAGGACCATTCTGGATGAAAACCTGTTGGAGTCTGCAAAAGACCTGAAACTGGGACGGAGATTTATCTTCCAACAAGACAATGATCCCAAACATACAGCAAAATCTACAAAGGAATGGTTCACAAATAAACGTATCCAGGTGTTAGAATGGCCAAGTCAAAGTCCAGACCTGAATCCAATCGAGAATCTGTGGAAAGAGCTGAAAACTGCTGTTCATAAACGCTCTCCATCCAACCTCACTGAGCTCGAGCTGTTTTGCAAGGAAGAATGGGCAAGAATTTCAGTCTCTCGATGTACAAAACTGATAGAGACATACCCCAAGCGACTTGCAGCTGTAATCGCAGCAAAAGGTGGCTCTACAAAGTATTAACGCAAGGGGGCCGAATCATTTTGCACGCCCCACTTTTCATTTTTTTATTAGTTAAAAAAGTTTCAAAAATCCAATAGATTTCGTTCCACTTCACAATTGTGTCCCACTTGTTGGTGATTCTTCACAAAAAATAAAAATTTTATATCTTTATGTTTGAAGCCTGAAATGCGGCAAAAGGTTGAAAAGTTCAAGGGGGCCGAATACTTTCCCAAGGCACTGTAAGTAAAAAAAAAACAAAAAACGAGTGGCCATCATTACTTTAAGAAATGAAGGTCAGACAGTCCAAACAATTGGGAAAACTTTGAAAGTGTCCCCAAGTGCAGTGGCAAAAACTATCAAGCACTACAAAGAAACTGGCTCACATGAGGACCGCCCCAGGAAAGGAAGACCAAGAGTCACCTCTGCTGCGGACGATAAGTTTATCCGAGTTCATAAGTTCAGCCTCAGAAATCGCAGGTTAACAGCAGCTCAGATTAGAGAACAGGTCAATGCCACACAGAGTTCTAGCAGCAAACACATCTCTAGAACAACTGTTAAGAGGAGACTGTGTGAATCAGGCCTTCATGGTAAAATAGCTGCTAGGAAACCACTGCTGAGGACAGGCAACAAGCAGAAGAGACTTGTTTGGGCTAAAGAACACAAGGAATGGACATTAGACCAGTGGAAATCTGTGCTTTGGTCTGATGAGTCCAAGTTTGAGATCTTTGGTTCCAACCACTGTGTCTTTGTGTGATGCAGAAGAGGTGAACAGATGGACTCTACATGCCTGGTTCCCACCGTGAAGCATAGAGGAGGAGGTGTGATGGTGTGGGGGTGCTTTGCTGGTGACACTGTTGGGGTTTATTCAAAATTGAAGGCATACTGAACCAGCATGGCTACCACAGCATCTTGCAGCGGCATGCTATTCCATCCGGTTTGCGTTTAGTTGGACCATCATTTATTTTTCAACAGGACAATGACCCCAAACACACCTCCAGGCTGTGTAAGGGCTATTTTAACAAGAAGGAGAGTGATGGGGTGCTGCGCCAGATGACCTGGCCTCCACAGTCACCGGACCTGAACCCAATTGAGATGGTTTGGGGTGAGCTGGACCGCAGAGTGAAGGCAAAAGGGCCAACAAGTGCTAAGCATCCTCTGGGAACTCCTTCAAGACTGTTGGAAAGCCATTTCAGGTGACTACCTCTTGAAGCTCATCAACAGAATGCCAAGAGTGTGCGGAGCAGTAATCAAAGCAAAAGGTGGCTACTTTGAGGAACCTAGAATATAAGACATATTTTCAGTTGTTTCACACTTTTTTGTTCAGTATATAATTCCACATGTGTTAATTCATAGTTTTGATGCCTTCAGTGTGAATCTACAATTTTCATAGTCCTGAAAATAAAGAAAACTCTTTGAATGAGGTGTGTCCAAACTTTTGGTCTGTACTGTGTGTGTGTATGTGTGTGTGTATGTGTGTGTATATATATATATATATATATATATATATATATATATATATATATACACACACACCCACCATAATTTGTGAACGCTGTGACTTTCTTACAGACTAAATATAAACTGGATTGGGTTATTTTCACCAAGGAGATGTAGCAGAATACATTTTGACCTAAATTTATGAAGATGGGTTATTTGTAAAGTTTTTTTAATGAAAACAAAGAAAAACACATTTTTTTCAAGATTTTCGGTCTTTTTTGTTTTGCAAAAAATGATGAAAGGAAAAACAGTGGTGATTTAAATACCGCTAAAAGAAAACTTTATTTGTGTGAAAAAATAAAAATTTCTTATGACTGCGTATTGTCATTCAAAGTGTGACTGCGGTGAAAGCTGAAAATTGGCCTGGGGAGAAAGGGGTTAAAAGTGGCAGGTTTTGAATTAGTTAAAAATCAGTCTTTGAACTCCATTCTACAAGTTTTCTTTGGCAGAGATGATGTAATCAATTTGCTGTAAGCAGAAAGAAAATTTTCCTTGATCTCCTCTTCCCTAGTGATTCAAATGCTTCTGCCCGCTCCTTCATTGAGAAAAGTTCTTTCATTCATTACACTGTAACATGGTCTGTGAATGGGGGAGAGACTCCTGATCATTAAACTTTCCCTCATTCATAGATCCTGTTACAGGCAGTGTAATCCGTGAAAGAACTTTTCTCAATGGAGGAAGAAGTAGTCTAGTCCCTGTCGCACAATAATTACTGCTCTTCTGCCTGAAGACCTGAAGCACAGGTATCCCTGCAGTGAAGATTTCTCTAGGATCCAACTGCCTACACAACGTGTGACATACTTCATTATGGGTAAGTCATGTGATTAAAGATATATGGAACATTTTTTTTTTTTAAGTTAAACGTTAGCTTTAATAGACCAAAAGGGAACTAATACATTTTTGTTGTCTATGGCTTAACCACTTCAGCCCAGGACCATTTTGCTGGCCAAAGACGAGACCACTTTTTGTGATTCGGCACTGCGTTGCTTTAACTGACAATTGCGCGCATTATTTTTTACTTTTTGTTATAATAAATATCCCCCAAAAATATATAAAAAAACATATTTTTCCCCTCAGTTTAGGCCAATACGTATTCTTCTACATATTTTTGGTAAAAAATCGCAATAACCAATTGATTGGTTTGCACAAAAGTTATAGCGTTTACAATATAGGAGATAGTTGTATGGCATTTTTATTCATATTTTTTTTTTTTTTACTAGTAATGGCGGCGATCAGCGATTTTTATTGTGACTGCGACGTGGCGGACACATCGGACATTTTTTACACATTTTTGGGACTATTGTAATTTTATACAGCAATGAATACTATACAAATGCTGTGATTCCTGTGTAAATGACACTGGCAGTGAAGGGGTTAACCAGTGGGTGGCAGTGTAGGGGTTAAGTGTTCCTAGGGGTGTGTTGCTAACTGTTGGGGGCTGGGCTTTCATTTAGTGAACACTGATCTCTGCTCCAATCACATGAAGCAGAGATCAGCGTCACTTGTTGCTAGGCAGAAGTGTGATTCTGTTTACAAGGGCATCTCTCCGTTCAGCCGCCCCGTGAGACGATCGCGGGTATGCCCGTGGCGATCGAGTCCGCGGGACCCGCGACCGGATTCATGGGGGTCCCAACCAGCACGCGAGCGCACCGCCGGCAGCACTCTCGCAATGATAGGGCGGCATTAAAGATTGGACGTACCTGTTTGCCAATATGCCTGCCCGTGCCATTCTGATGATGTACATCGGCGTGCGCTGGTCGGGAACTGGTTAATTACACTTTAGCTATGATCCTCTGCATTAATTCTGTAAAGGATAACCCCCCGGATGGTGCAGCTGAAAATGTAACATCTAATGCTGAGTGCACTTCACTTGCAGTAGACACAATTTGGTTCAGTACAACCTTACAGAAAAATTTACCGGCTATATGACACTGTAGAAGTCACTTGTTATAAGAATTAAAGGTATCATAAACCTAATCTGAGATTATAGATCCAGGATAACGTAAACCAAGTGGACATTTTGAATCCATACTTTCATCACATAAATATTGCAAAGCTTTGGATGTCTTCACCGGGATTCTTTTCTTGGGATGTATACAGAGGTCAACATACACGAACATTTTCCTGAAAGCTAGAACCACCTCAAGTACAACATACTGCATCTAAGATGCATAGTTTAGCAAACTGGCAATGTGTATTGACAACTGCATGCAGTAATGAGCGATTATTACTATGGTGAACGCACACCCCATGCCTGTGCCCTCAGCTTGCTTTATTTGCGGTAACATTAATTATTTTTGTTGCCATCTGTTGGTCAACTGCCTTCTCAGATCAATGCTTCTGGTTAATTTGTATGGCTTTTTGAGGCTCTTTGGATCATATTATGTTACACACTTTGAATTTTAAATATATTTTTTTTTTTTTTTTTTTTAGAATGTATCATTTTTGGAATATTTAGAATTTGCTATGCAATTAAGTAGCCAGAATAAATCCACCCAAAATGATATGTGAAAGTTTTCATTTTTAGTCACTGGAGGATATTTCTTACCATATGTGGGCATGCTGGAGGGTAAATGGCTTTGCCATATTTTTAGGAACACTATTTACATACACCTTTCGTGGTGATTGATGGTTAGGCCAAATTTAGCAGAATTATAGTAATAGTGAAAAGCTGAATTTGTTTTTATCATCAGTCTCTTGCACATAAGGTGTTTTTTTGTTTTTGTTTTTTGCTTCAAACCAACCATATGCACATCTGTAAATGAGTATTTACATGTATTCTCCATTCCTTTGATAAACAGTTCTTTTATGGTCTGCTTGGCAAATAGTGCTTCTTTTCTCGAGGAACATAGACTACTCGCATATCTGTGCAATACATTCTATAGTAAATCACAAGTATATGCATGCTTTATCTTTTCACATTAAAGTTGAAATTTTCGCGTTTGGTAGATGTTGGCGAGTTAAACTACGTACCACCAACTACTTATTCTGTCTCAGTAGTTAGATTTCTGCTCTTGACTTCTGAGGCCGACACACTTGCCACAACAGTCACAGTCTCCCTTTTGGGTTTTTCTTTTGTTAAAAATGTTTGTTACCCCAACACTTCATATCCCTGATATGTGCCTACTGTACTATGTACTTGTATGAGAAAGTCTCCTGTTCTCTATGTATTGGTTCCTTTGTTTAATATCCTTCCAGTCCTTCTGCTTTCTTATTAAAAAATGACCACACTAAGCAGGGGAGAACACATTGTGGTCAGTTCTCTAGCTATGCTGGGAACCGAGTATACTCTCCTCCAATGATTAGACTTGTCCTGTCGCGGGCCCCTGCACAGCCATTCACTGGAAAGCTCAGTGTGCTGCTGCTTCTCCTCCCCCCAGCTCTTATACAGATGAGAACTGAGGGAATGTGATCACTTGTAAAAAGGGAAACAATACATTTATAATCTATTTTTATAGCTATACAAAAATTTTTGCCTTTCATTTCTATTTTAAACTGAATGGATTGTTTTACAAGGTAACCATTTACAATCACTTTAATATCCTAAATAATAGAACATGAGGAATTGGAGCTCTCTTTTGGCAGCTGGGTGGGTGAAAACAGATCCAGGAACTATGGCAGCAGATTTACTATACTTTCTATTGTTTGAAGATTTATTTACTGGTGATTTGGATGCTCTTGTTTTTACAGAGCAACAGCAGTCTAGATGTCAATATTGGAAATTCGACAATTTTTCATTCTTCAGATTGCAATGCCAATGCCCCTGAAGGTATGTGTATCAACTTATACAGTGCTGCAGATGGCGGTAAAGTAAATATTTGAATACATGTGTTGTAAAGCTTCAAATACAAACTTCTATGATATTGCTTAATGTACAGAGCTAAACATGTGATTTGATATGGTGTACTGCACTCCAAAAAAAATTATGGATGTTCTGGTTCACTTAGGAGTTAGATGCCCATTCAATTGTACATATACAGAAGAATTATTTATCTTTAATAATTCACTGCAAGAATATATAATATATATGTAAAAATAAATATTTTTTTGTTACGTTAAAACTTATACATCGATTTGTTATTGATGGACGTGACCTAATAGCCATATGCTATCATGAATTAATGGACACGGTGGGCGCTATAAGAACAGGTCCAGCCTGTAATGGAAGAAAACGGACATTGATTTTAATTCAGTCTCTGTTTATAGGTGTGAGAGAAGCCACACCTACTGCAACCGCCTTCTGTCACTTTCAAGCGAGCAGGTTTTTTTTTTTTTTTTATGCAATGCTGCTTTGACCTGAGAGAATTTGTCTTAGCTTGCTGATGGCCATGGCTTTTTGGAAGTTGACACATATCCTTTAAAGGTGAGAAGTTCATCAATACAAAAGTCAAATAAAAGAGACACACTTTATGGATTTGTTACCATTTTGGTGAACCATGGAACATTATTGTGGTTATATCATGAGATACCAATGTCAATACCATGTTTGTTTACAATTGATACCGGCACTGTGCGTTTGTGTGTGTATGTATATGTATATATATACAATACATTTCTTATATGTTCACCAATTTACCCTATTGCAACCACGTGCTTCATGTAAATTCCCACTTCCTTGTTCTCCCCTTATTTCCTTTAAAGGTGAGAAGTTCATCAATACAAAAGTCAAATAAAAGAGACTGAGAACCTAGAAGAATGAAGTGCTAAGCCAGTGTTTCTGTTTACACGGCTGACCATATGTGGATAAAGGATTTATTGGCATATTTGTGGCCATAGTTCCTAACGTGAACAGCTAATCAGTCTGATTTGTAGGGTGGTGAATAATTTCCAGCTTTCAGTTGACTAAGCTAAGATTTGATCCAAAGGCAACAACTGTCTCTGCTCTCTTTGAGAAGATAGACAGGGAAATCTCTTCCCACACAGCACTGACACAACACAGATGCCAGAAGGAACACATAAAAAGTACACAGGTTGCAATGGCAAGAAGCAGGCATCCCAGTTGGGATAGGGGATTGTTTCTCCTGCGCTGTGGGGAATTCTCTTTTTGTTATTTCCAATAGTATAACCATGATATATTAATTTATAGTATCCATAACATTGGAAAGATGGCAGTAATTTACACTTCTATTGTTATATCCGTGGCCTTGGATGTAACGTGTATATATTAGTTTTTCTTTCTTAGGTTTGAACTTTTAGCCAAACCTTTTTTTCTATACATCTGAAGAAAGCAGAATCTGCCTAGCCTAAAATGTGTATTTCAGAGTTGTACAATATATTTTTGATCTAATTTTAGTTTTATAGCTTCCCCCCCCCCCCCCCATCAGATTGACTGCTCACAGGATCAGCTGTACGTATGGCAATAGGTCAACAAATATAGTAAGCGCATTTTCTTCATGAGCACTTAAACCTGCTCTAAGGAGTCACAAAAGCTTAGTTGTATTCCATCTTGAGCCATATGGTGGATTTGTAGTTCAGGAAAAGCATCTCAGGGACGTTAATATGTTGTGTACAATTAAGCTTAATTGGATATTTCTGTTTGCTTTATTCTACTAGGTGTAGTGCTAAAAAAAAAAACATGGTAAAATACTTTGCCTTATATTTAGGATAGTGATTTTTTTTTTTTTTAATGCATTAGCTGGTACAAATCTAGTTAGCCATCATCACCACTGTACATTATATTAAAGACTCTGTCACTTGTAAGACAGAAAATATAAAATGTAACCTATGACAGTTTGCCCATCATTTATATATGGTGGCTGCATTTGTCTTAATTTTTTTTCAGGCCCTTTTCCTATGTTTTTACCCAGTTATCAACCCAGTAACAAACTTCCTGTTTTGGGGTGTCTCTACTGGTTGAAAAAGCAACAGAGACACCTTTGGATAGTATCCTTGTCAGTCAGGGAAGAGAGTAGTGTTTAGATGCATTAGCAGATTTTGATGGACTTGATTAACAAAGTATCCCAAAAAGAAAAACAAACTGTTCCTGTAATGGCTTAAAAAGTGTTATCTAGAGTTTAGATTTAAAGTGTTTACATAAATGCATAAAAGCTGGCCATTTTAAGCACCCCTGTCCATGTTAAACAGTTTGTCTCAACCTCTATCTGACAATTTTGCAATAAATAATAGAATGCTGGCAGGATCAACAGTTGAAAATAAAGTAGAAAAAAAATTGCGACTGGACAGGCGCTTTAATATAGAAGAGACATACAATCCCAAGACGGCTGTGCGGAAGTGATGTCATCTGGGCCCAGCCAAAGGAAAGGGCCAGGGATCAATACCCAGAAGCCACGGGGCTGAAGATTGATAGCGGACGGCGGGGAGCTCCGGGACATCCATCGCTTGAGAGAAAGAGAGTATAACTACTTTAAAAAGAAAAACGAATGCAGCCACAACATGTAAGAATTGGTAATCAGCAATATATTACTTTCTTGTTTTTGGATTTAATGCCACTTTCGTTTCTTGTTTCTCTACATTAAGGCTACATTCACGCTAGTGTGTTGCGTTTTCAGGTGTGTTATTTTTCTTTAACAGAATTACAAAAATGTCAAGCGTTTTTCATCTAGATGGGGGTTTTTTTTTAGCCAATGGAAAGCACTAGGAAGAGGTGATCACCGGAAAAAAAAAGCCTGAAAAAACACTCAAATCAAGTGTTTTCAGGCATTTCCATTGAAGTCTATAGGGACAAAAAAATTCTGCCTGAAAAGTTGCAACAGGCCTTTTGCTACAAGCTACAGAAAACTCGGATGTGAACAGGGGCCATTGAAATGAACAGAATTTTGCTTTTTGAGCCTTTTTGAGCTACAAGCTACAAAACGCTCAAGTGTGAATGGGGCCTAAAGCTTAAAAATATCCGTA
Source organism: Lithobates pipiens (assembly GCF_037356315.1). Classification (NCBI taxonomy): domain Eukaryota; kingdom Metazoa; phylum Chordata; class Amphibia; order Anura; family Ranidae; genus Lithobates; species Lithobates pipiens. The sequence continues at coordinate 346,771,391 of NW_027507758.1, forward strand.
TCTCGGAGAGTGTCAGTTTACTACCTTTGTTGGGATATCTATAACAAAATATGTTTTAAAAACTTAAGAGACGTATGGGTTTTTTTTTTTTTTATTCAGAATCATACTTGCCTAGGTGGTTCGTTCCAATCCTGCATCTGTCCCCTGCTGGTTCGAAAACTTAGTTCTCATGGCACCCTGAGCAGGGAGCTGGTGACTGTCAGTCACTGCTGTCTGCTCTGCCCCTCCTTGCTCACTAGAGCGCTGGGCTGTGGAGGGGGCAAGGGTGGCTGGCTGAAGCTCTCATTGGCTCACTGAGAGGCTGAGCTGAGTGCCGGTCAAGGCATATGTGGGTGGATCCCGACTTCATTTTGATCTTGCCTGAGCCTGGACCAGCTCTGTGATGTCGGCCCGCTGTCTGCTGAAAACAGGTCACAGGAGTGCAGAATTAACTGCACTCCTGTAATCCACAGCAGTGCAGTGGATCCTGTAATTATGTGTAAGTCCAAACACTAACCTTTTATATGAAATCTCGGTACCTCTGGGTTTCATTCATCACCAGTGAAATAAACATCTATCTCTGCAGAGCACCCTAAGAGACACTGGACCTTGAGGAGTTCTGTAGCATGCAATTTCCTGCTTCTCAAAATGTTGGTGCTTAGGAATGCAGCTTATCTCACAGTGCAGCACTTGTTGCTGTTCAGTAGGTCAGTGAGATAGCATTAATGTTTTAAATCCTTGGTGCAGAATTTTTGAAAAAGTTGGAGTTGGCATACCATGAATCATAATTTTAGACATTTCTTTGGTACTCCGCAGGGATAATTCTGCATGCCACTGGTACCAGCTGCTATCTGGAGCTGCCTTATTTCAATGCAAAAGTATATATTTTGGGCACTGACAGATGTAATTTAAAGTAAATGTAAACCTAATCGCTAAAAAATATTTAATTTAGTCTTTAAAATATTTAAGTAATTTCAAGTGCCTTTTAATATATTTCTAAATCTAAAGTTTTTTTTTAAATTGGCCTCCGGTCATCCTGTAATGAAGTTCCCTATTCAAGTACTACTTCCTATTATGGTTTAACAACGCTCTCTCTCTGTCAAACAGTTGCTCTCCTGCATTGTCACCCTCACATGCCCTTAGATAGAAGCCAATTGGCTATGCTGATATTGCACAGACATGTTCCACCATTGTCGCCATGAGGTTGTCTGCCCTATTTAATAGCATGCAATCAGGTTGAAGTGCATGCATGTAGTTATGAAGGTTCTTAGTTTTAGATTCTGCCAGGAACACTATCTGTATGGAGCTTGACCTCCCCCTCGCTGTGGGTTTATTCTGCTCTGGTTTCTTCCCTTGACTAAAACAATACTGGCAGATCAATCAACTTTGTCTCTGTATTACTCCTTGTGTTAACATGAGTGTGCTAAGAACATTAGCTTCATTGTAGGGACAGGGACTGACCTAGATCTGTGTAATCTGTAAATCACTTGATGTACAATAAGTCATCTATATAAATACCAGGAATAAAGACTGCAGCGTGACGCACAGCATTTTTACAGAAGTCTCCCTGACTAAATGCTGATCAGAACAGGGTTTTCAATTTAGGAAAATGGCCAATTACAGTGACATAAAATGTTTTCTTTATCATACATCATGGGACACAGAGCAGCATAGTAATTAATATGTGGGCTATAGGCCACCTTCAGGTGATGGACACTGGCACACCCTTAACAGGAAGTTGCCTCCCTATATAATCCCTCACATACCGGGAGCACCTCAGTTTTTTTGCCAGTATCTAAGGTGTTAGTCACGAGTGAAGATGTGCTCTGAAGAGCTCCGCTGGAGGGATCCTTGCTGGATTTAAACAGCCTCCATAGACCGGATCCATCCAAAGTGCCACTGAGGACAAGGTGGATGGTACTCGGGCTTCGTATACGAAGCACAAGGTTTTGCCTGTAACGCCTCTCCTTGCTGGGCTGAACCCTGGGGACCCAGGGCTTTTTGGTCATGCCTACATTACCTAATTTTTTTCCTGACGTGGTGCTAATGCAGGTCCAAGGGAGTGGAACCCTGATAAAAGGGACCCGGTCCTTGAAGGTTTGCTAACACAGCCCGCCGTGACGGGTGAAGTTTGGATCTGTCTGTTACAGCAGTATCCTGCAGCGAGCATAAGGTAAGGGAAGAATCCTAGGAACTGTAAAGTCCACCTATGGGTTTTTCTTCCATGGGTAAAATATTGTCATGCCTTAAAGTCTCCACTAGAGGGAGTAAATGCACATACCTTGGTACGTTGCTTCTCAGTAAGCTCAGTGTCCCAGCTAAAAAGCATGTGTGTGGTCTCAGCAGCCAAGGAGAATTCCTCATCTAGAATAACGTTTTTCAACAGCATGTTCTTTCCCCCCTGGGGGAACTAAGGGGCTGGGAGGTATAACAATAGTTTGTACTCCCCCCCCCCCCTCGGTGGGGTGCGGCGATGGCTTCCCTATGTTAATATTTTATTGGAGGGGGAGTGGCTTAGTTGCGCAGCTGTTTGTGGGATGTAACATCCATGAGGAATACACACCGCAGCCGCTGGGGACACAGAGCAGAGCCTCGCAATCTGAGAAATCAAACCGACGCTTCTCAAGCTAGGAACTGGAGAGATGAATGTCTGACACATGGGACAAGAGTGCTGGGGGGATGTAAGGCAATGCATACAGGCTTTCTAGTATAGGAAATTAATTTTACTCAGCACCAAGCTGAACTTTATTAGCAGCATTGTATGCTAGACTATTGCTCAGCAAATAGTGCATTTACTTAGTGCGTCTGCGTTTGTGCTTGGCGCTATGGCTCCCAAAAAAAGACACCACAAAGAAGGTACCAAAAATTTCACCTTTGGGCGCTGGAAACTCTAGTTGTGCCTCCACACTGTCATCCTCTCCTGAAATACCAAATGTGGCACGGGGGAGTCCTTGGAACCAATTGGTGGTGCAGCTGCTTCTCACATCTCAGCCCCTGTATACATGACTGAAGATGCATTTTTCTCCGCCCTGCTGGACCTAGAGGGAAGATTAGCGACTTTAATCGTATCCTCCATCCTAAAGGATAGGAAGCATGCTAGTTCCCATTCCCCCACCTTAGACCCTTTGCAAGGGAACAGTGGGTAGAGGATGAGGAGTTACCCTCAGGCAATCAGGAGGAAAGACGATTACGCCTCTGTAGAGGAAACAACAGTGAATGATCCCCTTTTAGCCTCGCAATCTGAGAAATTGCTTTTACATTCTCTTACGGAGATGATTCGTTCCATTTTCAAGCTACCCCTAATAGAGTCAGCTGAAAGTTATTTCTTCTTTGGGTTCCTTAAAACCTTCACAGCCTTTGCATGCGTTTCCTGTCCGTGCATTGCTATAAAAGCTTATTTATGCTGAATGGGATCAGCCGGATGAGCATTTTCTCCCTCTAAAGAGATTCGCAGACTCTATCCCATGGGGGAGAAATTCACCAAAACATGGATTGTACCAGCAGTTGATGCTGCTATATCCAGTGTGAATAAATGTCTAACTTGTCCAGTAGACAATGCACAAATGCTTTGGATCCAACAAATAAAAGGTTGGAATTCCTGTTAAAATCCTTTTCTTGAACAGGTGCAGTTACTCGGCGCTGCAATCGGCATCTGTTAGTCCCTAACGGATCAGTTTAGACAGGCCCTTAAAGGAGGTTCCTGTACAACAAACCTGGGATTTGGCCAAACTGCCAAGAGCATTATGTTTTGCCATAGACTCCATTAAAAAATTCTATTCACCAGGCGTCCCGCCTTGCATTTGTGCTGGTACACGTAGAATGCTGTGGTTAAAAAATTGGTCAGCCAAAGCACCATGCAAAAGGCTCCTGACTGATTTTCCTTTTCATGAGAATCAGCTATTTGGAGATAATTTGGACTAATACATCCAAAAGATTTCAAGGGGAAAAAGTACTTTCTTGCCAGTCAAAAGAAGGAATAAACACCCTTCATTTAAACTGGCTCTTTCTTCTGCTTCAGGGGCATCAGGTTCAAAAGAAGTCCTGGGGGCGGAAACCTGCAAAACATATTTCTAAAGCCTCATTATAAAAGCGTGCCCCCCCCTCCCCCGCCAGAGTGGGGAGAAGACTTCTGCAGTTCTCAGAAGTCTGGCAAGAGGAAATTCAGGACAGATGAGTCATCTCCACAGTGACTCTAGGGTACAAACTACAATTTTGGGACTTTCCACCATCTCGTTTTCTGAGGTCAAACGTTCCCACAGATCCAGGGAAAATGCAATCTCTCTTTCGGGTACTAGACGGCTTACTGGCTCAGGGGTTGATCGTACAATTCCCCATAGATGAGCAAGGTGTGGGGTTTTATTCAAACCTCATTACGGTACCAAAACCAAATGGAGATGTCAGACCCATTCTAGATCTAAAGAATCTAAATCGGTTCCTGAAGATCCTCTTTTTGCAGGAAGTCGATCAGGTCAATGGTTTCTATCCTACAAGAAGGAGAACTTCTGGCATCTATCGACATTAGGGATACATATCTGCATGTCCCTTTATTTCCAACCGATCAAAGGTTTCTACAGTTCGAGGTAGAACAGCAGCATTTTCAGTTTGTAGCCTAGCCTTGCCTTTCGGGCTAGCTACAGCACCCCGGGTGTTTACAAAAGTTCTGGCTTCACCTCTAGCCAGGTTAAGAGCACAGGGCATAACAGTCTTGGTGTACCTAGACAATCTATTGCTAATAGACCAATCGGTGGCCCGTTTGGAGCAAAGTGTGCGCATTACAACCAAATACCTGAAAAATCTGTGTTGAATTCTCAACCTAGAGAAGTCTTCCTTAAAACTGCTAAAAAAAAACATGGAGTACTTGAGTCTGATCATAGACACAGCCCAGAAAAGATGTTCTTGCCTTAGGCAAAGATCAACGCCATAAGAGAGCTGGTACAGATGGTCAGGTCGAAAAAAGAGATCCCTCCATTCGCCTTTGCATGAGGTTGTTAGGAAAGATGGTAGCTTCATTAAAGTGGTTCCCTATGCCCAGTTCCATTCGACACTTGCAAAAACAGTATCCTGTCTGCTTGGAACAAAATTATTCAAGCTCTAGATTTGCCAATGTGGCTGTCCCCAAGGGTGTCCCAGAGCCTCAGTTGGTGCTCGGTATCAGGGAAAAGGATATCTGTAGAAGGAAAAATGCTTCATACCCTTGCTTGGAAAGTTTTTTTTTTTTTTTACATATTCTTTATTTTTCCTCTTTATGCATACAGTTTGTAAAAACTATTTGTACAGTTTATTCAAAAATCTTTCTTTCACAGCCTCTTCTTACCAATTACATTCCAGTTAAACAACCCTCCCCCCAACTCCCTTCTCTCACTCACCTCCCTCTCTGTCCCCATTTCCCTCAAGCATTACAAGATAATCTCCCTTTTCCAAGAGTGCCAGCCATTGTTGCCATATCCCCTGGTATTTCCCCTTTGTTTCTTCTATTTTATGTATCGACTCTTCTATTACCCTTGTTCGTTCCACCCTCTTCACCCACTCTGTTATTGTTGGGACCTGTGTGGTTTTCCAATGGCATGGAATCAGAGCTTTGGCTGCATTCAGTAAATATGGGATTATTGTACCATTGTATTGCGTTACCCCTTTCTCTGTGTAGTGGAACAAGCATACCCATTTTTCAATCCTATCCCGTCACCAAAAATATAATTTCTATTAGTTTATCCCAATAAGGAATTATTTTAGGGCAGTTCCACCATAAATGTTTAAGGGAGCTCTGTGCTGTACATGCCCTCCAACAAGTTGACTGCTCTTCCCCTCTAAACTTCTGCACTCTTTGGGGCGTCATATACCACCTCGCTATTAATTTGTATGTCATTTAAAGCGTTCGAATATCTCTTGGGAGTAAGTGAGTCATTTTAATTATTTTATTCCTATGCTCTTCATTTCTTAGTGGGCCTATCTCCCCTTCCCATTTTCCCAAATATGCCGGTAGCTCAGAATCTGCCTCCCACCTTAATATTTTATATATTTTCGATACCCTTTTCTCGAAACATTGTGCATCCTTGAGCAATTTCTCTAGTGGCCTTAAAAATGTCATTCCTCGTAGGGGCTGTGACAACTCTTGTGTGAAGTGTAATAATTGGGTGTGTCTCCATCTGTCTAGTGGCTTGTGGCCCCAATCTTGTGTAATTTCCCTATACGTGTATAACCTATTCCCTTTAATCACCTCCCCTAGTGTTATTTCCTCTCTTTGCCCATCTACTAAAGTATAAACGCTCCTCCTTCCCTGGTAAAAAGTAATTTGTATCTAACAGTGACATTAGTGGGGAATTATAGTTCGTTATGTGCCTTATTCATTTTATCCCAAGTTTTAAGTGTATGCCTTGTTAAAGTGCTAGTGCTTGCTCCTAAATCCCGCGAGTGAGGTGGTATCCATATCATCTTTGCTATTTCCGTCCCACTCAGTCTAGTTTCTAGCTCCACCCAACTCTTCTCTTTCTTATTGTGTAATCAGTCAGCTACTCTGGAAATTACTATTGCTTCGTAGTATTTTTTTAAATCTGGCAATGCCACTCCTCCGCAGTCCTTCTCCTTTACCAAAACATTGTACGCGATACGAGGCCTTTTCCAGGCCCATATAAACGACACAACCAAAGATTTTAATTTTCTAAAATAACTTGTAGGCAGGGGGACTGGTATCATTTGGAATGTCTAAATTGCGATTGGCAATATGAACATTTTTATTGCGTTAATCTTGCCCATCCATGATAACGCTTTATTCTTCATGTTATTCATGTGATCTTTAATTTTATTCAAAAGGGGTATATAATTTAGCTTCATATAGATTAGACACCTGTGCCATCAATTTTATGCCCAAGTAGCTCAGTTCTCCTCTACACCACTTAAAGGGAAGGCGGGCAGAGAGTGATCTCTGTTCTGTTTCTGGTAAATTCAGGTTTAGGATCTCGGACTTCGCCATGTTTATTTTAAAATTAGATAGTCGTCCATATTGCTCTAATTCTTTGAGGACAGACGGGATCGATGTTCTGGGATTGGCTATATATAACAATACATTGTCTGCAAACGCAGAAACCTTGTATTCTCTCCCTCCCTCCCTCCCACCCAGATTCCCCAAATATCCTGATTCCTTTGAACCGCTACCAGGAGGTGCTCCAAGGTAATCGCGAACAGAATCGTCGGGAGGGGGCAACCCTGTCTCGTCCCGTTGAACAGTTCAAGGGGGCGAGACAGAGATCCATTCACCCCAACTCTGGCTGTCGGCTGAGTGTAAAGCACTTTAATCCATCCCATCATCCTCTCTCCCAACCCCATATATTTTAAGGTCTCGTTTATGAACTCTCATTCGACTCTATCAAAGGCCTTTTCGGCGTCCACCGATAGGATTACTGTGGGAGTCTTTCTTCTAATAGCCTCCCGGATCAAAATGATAGACTTCAAGGAGTTATCTCTCCCCTCTTGTCCCTGAACAAATCCCACCTGATCAGTATGTACCCATCCAGGGAGGAGTGCTTTCAATCTGTCAGCTATTATTTTTGCAAAGATGTTTACATCCGTGTTTAATAATGAGATCGGCCGATAGCTCTCCTGGGCTGCTGGATCTTTACCCTCCTTCAAAATTAAAGCAATGTGGGCCAAAAGAGCCTCTTCACGGAAAGTCTCCTCTGCACCCACTGCATTAAAGTATTCGTAGAGCTTTGGTACTAAAAACGTCTGAAATTTTTTATAGTACAGGATGGAGTATCCATCGGGCCCCGGACTCCCCCCCCCCCCCCCCCAGGGCTATGTCTTTGATTACTCTCTTCACTTCCCTTATTGAAATGGGGGGCGTCCAGTACCTCCATCTCCTCCTTCTCCCCTTTTGGGAAGTCTAGGCTCCTAAGGTACTCCCCTATAACTCCTTTCCTTTTTTCCTTTTTGCCCCCTCTTACCCCTATATTCTACAGTGCACTATAGTAGGTATGGAAATTCTCTGCAATGTCTGGAGTGGCGAACTGCATCTCACCCCTTTTATCCCTGATACTTGGAATATAGGTCCTATTTTTATGTTCCTTGACTCTTCTCACCAACCACTTACCTGACCTGTTCCCCCACTGGTATCTATCCTTGTTTATGTTGTGGAAAGCTGACCTCCTCTCTTGCTCCAAAAACTCTTCCAACTCCCTTTTTTTTTTTTTTTTTATTTCTGTCTTTCCCGAAGCCCCTTAGGTCTATTTTTTGCTCTAATTCCTCAATCTCTCTATATAGTTGAACTTTCTGTTCCTCAGTTGGTGCTCGGTATCAGGGAAAAGGATATCTGTAGAAGGAAAAATGCTTCATACCCTTGCTTGGAAAGTTGTAACAACAGATGCTAACCTTAAAGGTTTGGGAGCAGTACTGGAAAAGACAAATGTCCAGGGACAGTGGTCCAGAACCGAAAAAAAGCCTTGCCCATCAACATCCTAGAGATTCAGGCAGCGCGTCTGGCTCTGAAGCCCTGAACATTCTGGTTACTGAATTGTCCTGTCATGATCCAATCCGACAATGCCACAGCTCTGGCCTATATCAATAGCCAAGGGGGCACTAAGGGTCACGTAGCTCAGAGAGTGGTGGACCATATTCTAGCTTAGGCAAGTAACATCCTTTTCTGCTCTTTCTTCATTCCTGCGGCTTTCCTCATTCCGGAACAGAAAATTGACGGGTGGACTACTTGAGTCTCCAGCAGTTCCTGAGGGAGTGGTCCCTTTACCCTGAAATTTTTTCTGGCTATATGCCAAAGATGGGGGATCCCGGAGGTAGATCTTTTGGTGTCCAGGTTCAACTTGTAGTTGGTCAACCTTATGTCAAGGAAAAGGGATCAACTCGCATGCGAGACAGATGTGTGGTGACCCCATGGGGTAAATTTTAGTGATTTAGGCTTTTTTCCATATTCAGTTGCTGCCATGGATTCTTTGCAGGATCAAACTGGAAAGAAAGCCGGTAATTCTTGTAGCCCCAGCATGGCCCAGAAGGTCCTGGTATGCAGAAATCATAAAGATGGCGATGGAGGATCTATGGTCCATTCCACTATGGCCAAACCTACTCTTACAGAGGCCTATATTCCATCCTACCTTACAAACTCTAAGTTTGACGGTTTGGCTATGGAAGCCCACATTCTGAATAGACATAGTCAGTGATTTTTCCCCTTATTAATAAAGCCGGCTTCCAGAGTCCTATATTATAGAGTCTGGGGGGGCTTAGTTTTCCTGGTGTGAATCCAAGGGTTGTCACCCTCAGAAATATAACATAGAATTCTTATTTTTTTCTACAAATACAAATGAAGCTGGCCTTGAGTACTATTAAGGGCCAAGTCTCGGCTTTATTGGTCCTATTTCAAAGACCGCTTGCTTTGCATTCTTTGGTCCAGGGTTTTTATACAAGGGGTAATGTGGCTTATTCTGCCAGTTAGACCACCCTTGAACCCTTGGGACTTGAACTTAGTTTCTTGTCGGTATTGCAAAAAACAGCCCTTTGAACCGTTACAGCATACTCCCTTGGTTCTTTGGACAAGGGAAATGGTGTTTTGGGTTGCTATACCCTCTGCAAAAGGTTATCCGCACTGGCTGCTCTTTCCTGTAAAGAAGCCATATTTGATCACAAGGACAGGTTCATGTTGGGTCCTCATCCAAGTTGTCTGCCTAAGGTGGTTTTAGGTTTTCACCTAAACCAAAATATTGTCCTACCGTCAGTTTTTCCAAAAACAGGTTCTAGGGTAGAGAACTCAATACATTGTCTTGATGTAGTGAGAGCGGTCTAGGTCTATTTAAAGATGACAGGTCTGAAAGATTGATGTCTTATTATGCTGACAGAGGGTCCTAGGAAGGGACAGACAGTGTCGAAATCCACTATTGCTAAGTGGATTTGGCAAGTTATAATTCAGGCCTAATGGTTAAAAGGGAAGATTTCACCTTTTCATGTCAAAGCACACTCTACTAGATCAGATAGTGCTTCTGGGCCAGTGCATCGCCAAGCCTCTGGCTCAGATCTGCAAGGCCACAACTTGGTCTGCAGTCCATACATTCACCAGATGCTACTAAGCTGGTCTCTTTATGCAGATCGACATATACTCAGCAAAATTTTGGAGGCTGTACCTAGACCCTACTGGACCAAAGACTGGGGGGTCTACCTGAAATGTGACCTTCGGGACCTGTAGCTTCTACCAGTGCTGCTAACAGTCGATGGTCCCTGCCTTATCTTTAATAAAGCTTTAACAGTCCCTGTAGAGGATGCCCCATTATTTGCGGATTATTTGGACAAACCACTGGGGTCACTCTTGAAAACTTTGATTTTACTGGCAGGCCTTATATTTCTATTGCCTTGATGTTAGTCTGCCAAAATTTAGTGAATAGACAAACCTCATGGCAGAGGGTCCTACCTTGCATCACACTAATGCTTTATTTGTGGAGGGTTTATAGTTCATGCCAGCAGCACTGCACTACAGTATAGGTGGACTAGTGTGTGTCAACCAGTTTATTTCCATATTGGTCTCCTATCAGTGAACTTGAGAAAAACTCTTTGGTTGAAATGTTGGTCTGCTGAACAGGCATGTAAAAAGTGTTTTCTGCACATGCCCTTCAAGGGTAAACCTCTCTTCCAAGCTGCTTTGTACACCCTCATCAAGGATATGTTTCTGGAGGTAAGAGTAAGCATCTACCCCAGCAAAAGAATCCCAGACCTCAAGTGGAAAAAATGATCCTTCCTTTTGGGGATGAAAACGTAAATACTCACTGTCTTCAGCCTCTAATGCAAAACCAGGAGCCACAAAAACTGGGACCCTAAATCCCCCAAACTGGCAGACAAGTTTTCTTTCAGAAAGAAGGGATGCTCCAACTTTTGAAAGTGGAGGAGACGTCTCTTATGCCACGTACACCCGATCGTAATGCCAGCCAAAAAAAGACAGATGAGAGCTTTTCATTGGAAAATGCAACAGTGTGTATGCTCCATCGAAATTTAGGTGTCCGGATTTCAGCAAAAAATTTATAGCATGTTCTCAATTTTCCCTGACGGAAAAACTTTCTATCGGAAATTCCGATCGTGTGTATGCAAATCTGACGCGCAAAAACTCACGCATGCTCAGGTTCAACTAGGAGATGGAAGCTATTGGCTCCTGGGTATTGAACTTCCTTTTTCTAGTCCCATCGTACGTGTTGTACGGCACCACGTTCTTAACGGTCGGTTTCACCATGTTATGGCGCTAAACCCACCATATGTATAAATATGTAAATGTGCTCGTAGTAACCTTTCTCCAAACTTAGTGGTATTAAAAGTGCTAATTGAATCCTATAAGGATTAAAGTGCAAATGCGTACTAGCCCTGTTTAGTTTCAAAAATGAAAAATATATATTTGAATATGAATTTTGATTCATTGTTATATGGCACTTATATGTTGTTTTAAAATACCGATCATATATATTTTTCATTTTTGAAACTAAACAGGGCTAGTACGCATTTGCACTTTAATCCTTATAGGATTCAATTAGCACTTTTAACCACTTCAATACAGGGCACTTATACACCTTCCTGCCCAGACCAATTTTGAGCTTTCAGCGCTGTCGCACTTTGAATGACAATTGCGCGGTCATGCTACACTGTACCCAGATGACATTTTTATCATTTTTTTCCCACAAATAGAGCTTTCTTTTGGTGGTATTTGATCCCCTCTACGGTTTTTATTTTTTGCGCTACAAATAAACTACCGACAATTAAAAAAAAAAAAGTTTTTTTTGTTTCAGTTTCAAAACTTTGTAAATAAGTACGTTTTCTCCTTCACTGATGGGCACTGATGGGGCTACACTGATGGGCACTGATAAGGCGGCACTGATGGGCACCAATGATGTGGCACCGATGGACACTGATATGTGGCACTGATAGGCGGCACTGATAGGCGGCACTGATAGGCGGCACTGATAGGCGGCACTGATAGGCGGCACTGATGGGTGACACTGATGGACACTGGACACTGATAGGTGGCACAAATTTGCACTGATAGCTGGCATGGATGGGCGGCACAGATGGGCATGGATAGGCCACACAGATGGGCATGGATAGGCGGCACAGATGGGCATGGGTGGGCACTGATAGGCGACACGGGTGGGCACTCATAGGCGGCACGGGTGGGCACTCATAGGCGGCATTGGTGTTATACTGTACTAATGGATGCCAATCAGTGATGCCCATTGTGGGCACTGATTGGCATCCATTATGGGCACTGATTGGCATCAATTGTGCTGACTGGCATCCCTGGTGGTCTAGGGAGGATTACCTTTTGCTGGGCATCCCTGGTGGTCTGGTGGCGTCCCTGGTGGTCCAGTGTGGGCATCCTCGGGGGGGCTGTGCTGATAATCGATCAGCACAGACCCCCCTGTCAGAGGAGCAGCCGATCGGCTCTCCTCTACTCGCGTCTGACAGATGCGAGTGAGGAAAAGCCGATCACCGGCTCTTCCTATTTACACTGTGATCAGCCGTGATTGGACACGGCTGATCACGTGGTAAAGAGTCTCCGTCGGAGACTCTTTACCGAGATCGTAGTTGCCGGGTGTCAGACTGACACCCCGCAACAACGATCTCCGTGATGCGCGCCCCCGGGGGCGCGCAGCGGCTCATAATCCTGATCACGTCATATGACGTCCGATCAGGATTATGAAACCACTTTGCCACCGTCAATTGCCTATAGGGTGGGCGGCAAGTGGTTAATACTACTAAGTTTGGAGAAAGGTTACTACGAGCACATTTACATATTTAGACATATGGTGGGTTTAGCGCCATAACCTATTTATTTTATTTCTTAAACTTTACCTCCCCTCCTAAATTAGGAGGCGGAGGTTCTAGGTAAAGGCAGCTCTAACCCCGTAGACATTTTCTATCACGTTTTGTTTTGTTTTGTGGTTTGTTTTTCACACACATAGGGTGAGTAGTCCATAGCGCGACTTTATTTATTTATACATGGTTTTACCATGTGCATGCAAGACAGCTTGAGCGAAATACCGTCGGAATTCCATCGGGGAAAACCATCAGAGCTTTTTCCGACCAAAATTCATGCTTGTGCACAGAAGGTAGTTTCAGCAGGCAATAAGCAAAAATTAATTTCCCAAACCACTCCTCTTTGTCCTTTGACCTTCTGGTGTCACCGCTAAGATTAGCAGACCTCCATGCAGCTCTTGCAGCTCTCCTGGGACAAGGGTTTATCTCCCTACTTCTGAAAAGGTTGCAGATATTTATTTCAACCTTTTCATAATTCCTAAACTAAAAGTTGTTTGTCTTTGCCTGATCTTGCGTCTCCAAGCCCCTATATGCATTCGGTCATTCTCAAAAATGTTGTATAGAATCCTCCAGTACTGTCATTTTGCTCCCTTCATCTGGAATATTTTCTGGCTTCTGTAGGATATCAAGGATATGTACTTGCATACCGTTATTGTCCCAGAACATCAGTGATTTCTTCCCTTTGGTGTGAAAAAAGGTCCTATAAAGACGGTCCAATGACCAGTGCTTGCACGTTTCTGGGCATAAGGTTACTAACAAACAATGTACTAGAGGATATGCACAAACATAGCGCACGCTCCAGGCAGTGTGCATGTAGGCACACATTCAGGCTTGGCACTGGTATTGGCTCCAAATCGCCTATATAAACTGGAATATTATATGATATGGACAGCTTGCTGTGTGGTCTTAAGCCAGGTCCTGTTTTACTTATGACCTGACCTGCTATATTTGTCTTCCTGTGAATGACCCGGCCTCCCTTTCACCTGTCTCTGGATTCTTTTTTGCTTTAGTTGTGACCTTGAATCATGTTTCAGACTGTGTTCTGCCTCCTGATTCAGTACCTTGCTGCCCAGCTGGTAACTGATCTTGGCATTGTATTCTATTGCTGTCTTTACCTTATGCTCCCGTAATTTGTTTTGTGACTGTTGTTGACCTTGGTCTGTATCCTGATGCTGTCCCTGCCTTCTGATTTGGTATTTCGCTGCCCAAGTGTTTCTGTGTCTTTATTACTACCAGGGACAAGGGGTGCAACAGAAGCTCCCTCTTCAGCTCATTCTTCACCAGGTACATGACCTCAACACTTTTAGTTCATGGACCTGGCATTTAATCTGCCTTCCACACCCCATCTAGTCACCAAAGTTCTTACCCCTGTGCATGCCTTGCTACACTCCAGGACATTCCCATAATGTGATATCTGGATAACCTCCTGTTGAGTGAATAGTCAGCATGACACCTTGGCCAACAATTTAGAGTTGAAGGTTTGGCCCTTGAAAAGGTTTGATTGGAATCTGGACCTTCAGCAGTCTGTGTTATAGCCAATTCATCACTTGGTGTATCTGGGTTTGATCCTGAACACAGCTCAAGCAAGAGGTTTTTTTTTTTTTTATTTATTTTGCATTGAGAAAAAAATCTAGTTCTGTTCTTAGACTGTTAGGCCCCTTTCACACATGCGGACATTATGTCTGTATTTCATCCATCCGTTTGCGGATGAAATACGGACATACATGCATCCCTATGGGATAGCGGGTGTCTGCGGATGAACATCACCCGATAACGTCCGCCTCCGCAATTGTCCTATTCTGCAGACGGAGGAAAATCCTATTTTTCTATCCGTCTGCAGAGCGGATCGGATGAACCTGGACAGACGGTCCGTGCTCATCCGATCCCCCATAGAGGAGAGCGGAGAGCTGACAGGGCGGTCCCTGCACAGTGTGCAGAGACCGCCCTGTCCGTCGCCGGCTCAGCGGGGACAACTGAGCGATCCCCGCTGAGCAAGCGGATCATCGCGGGGCAGATCATTACTGATCCGTCCCGTGTGAAAGGGGCCTTACTTTACTGTACAAGAGTCGAAGAACTTCACTTTAGCATGAGAGACATTGAACTGATGATATTTTCTTTCAAGGCAGTCCTGTTTGCCCAATATCACTCCAGAACCCCAGCTGCTCAGCGTCTTATTTTGGGAAGAATTGATTCAGTCATTTTGACAAACAGATTCACCTGACACCAAAGACCAGGTTCTCTCTAGCTTGGGGCTCAGAAATCCACCTTTGGAGTTGGGGAAATCATCATTGCAATCCCTTGGACGGTCATCACATCAGATGCCAGCCTCAGACTAGGGAGAATTATTGTGGTGCAGGGGACTTGGACCCTGGAGGAATCTCAACATTGTCTCTGCAATGCTGGACATCTCAACTGGAAAATCTCCTGTTCCAAATCAGACAATGCTATGGCAGTGGTGTACAACAACCATCTGGGTGGAGGCAGAATTCTTTCTGTGGCAAGAGAAGTAAAAACATTCTGTCCTGGGCAGAATTTCATTTTCCAACCTTGTCCACCATTCACATTCCAGTCATGAACATTTGTCAGGCAGACTTCCTCAGCCTGCAATGTCTGGACACAGGGTAATTGCTCTACACTGCCACAGGTAGAGGATGCAGGATGTAGACCTCCGGGCCTTCAGAGATCCTCTGGTGAAAGCAGTCAGTGCTCTGGTGGCTTAGTGGGATCAGTACAACCTGATGTCTACTTCCCCTAAAGCTCCTACCTCATTTGCCTTCCAAAATCAAGATGGAGGGCATTCTGGTGGTACACTGGACAGGCCAAGGTGGATCTGGTACACTAATATCAGATTCATGGCATGATCTGTGAGCTCCTACATATCGACCAAATCTTCTATCCTGCTTCTTGGTTGCTAGCTTTAAAGGTAAAGATGTTTATGCTTTGGTTCTAAAGGAAAGTAGTATCTCTGACTCAGCAAGTCCAGTGTTAAAGCCAGGAGTCCACTTCCTGCAAGATCTGCCACCTCAGATAGAGGACATACGGTACTTCGCTTGGTGTGCGGAAAGAAATTTTCATCTCAGAGAATACTTTGTGGGACCAATCCTAACCGAAGCCTCAGGAAACTCGAGCCTTGTGAGAAAAAAATTAGCATCTAAGGAAGTACACTGCTCAAAAAAATTTAAGGAACACTTTGAAAACATATCGGATCTCAATGGGGAAAAATATGCTGGATATATATACTGATATGAACTGGGTAATGTGTTAGGGATGAAAGGATGTCACATCGTTTGATGGAAATTAAAATGATCAACCTACAGAGGGCTGAATTCAATGACACCCCAATAGTCAAAGTGAGAAAATGATGCAGCAGGCTGATTCATTTTGCTGAAATTTCATTGCAGCAACTTTAAATGGTACTCTGTAATTTATGTGGCCCCCACATGCTTATATGTGTGCCTGACAACAGCGTGTCATGCTCCTAATGAGACAACCGATAGTGTCATGGGTTATTTCCCCCCAGATCTGGACCAGGGCATCACTGAGCTTCTGAACAGGCTGAGATGCAACCTGGTGATGTCAGATGGATCAACAAATAATGTCTGGAGGTGTTTTATAGGATTTAGGTCAAGCACGCATGGGGACCATTCAGTGGTATCAATTCCTTCATCCTCCAGGAACTGGCTGCATACTCTCACCACACGAGGCTGGGCATTGTTGTGCTCCAGGAGGAACCCAGGACCACTGCACCAGTGTAGGGTCTGACCATAGGTCCAAGGATTTCATCCCGATACCTAATGACAGTCAGGATGCCATTATCTATCCTGTAGAGGTCTGTGTGTCCCTCCATGGTTATGCGTCCCCAGACCATCACTGACCAACCAACAAAGCAGTCATGCTGAACTATGTTACAGGCAGCAGAACGTTCTCCACAATTTCTCCAGACCCTTTCATGTCTGTCATATGTCCTCAGGGTGAACCTACTCTCATCTGTGATTGGCTCACCCATTTTCTCAGAAGTCTACCTAAGATGCAAGTCCTATTTTCAGGCATCCCCTTCAACAAAATTGTCATTTTTGGAGAGATACTTTCAATATGTCCAACGCTCCTTTCACACCGCCAAGCCTATAGCGTCGGCGGTAAAACGCTGCTATTTTTATCTGCGTTTTACCGTCGGATTTGCAGCGCATTTCGGCCGCTAGCGGGACACTTTTGATTTCAATAGGGAGCAGCAGTGGAGGAGCGGTAAACACACCGCTCCTTCACCACTCCAAAGAAGCTGCTGGCAGGACTTTTCCTGACGTCTTGCCAGAGCACCGCTTCGGTGTGAAAGCCCTCGGAGCTTTCACGCTGGAATAAATGGTGCAGCAGTTTGAGGGTGGATTGCAGGGGCTATTTTTAACGCTATAGCGCCTGCAAAACATCCTTGGTGTGAAAGGGCTCTAAAGGGATACAGGCCCATCAGATTTCCTCATTAGTGCCCTGCAGCTGCACACCTGACAGTTAATTATGAAACCACTTCCATTTGACCCACTCAGTACAGAGGCAAAGACAAGCACACATTTCTTCAGAATAACAGGTAGGACTCTGCAACAAAGTTTGTTATACTCCTTGCAATGTACATAGATCACCCAGAGGGGAATGTTTTTTTCTCAGCAACAGTGGAGTTACACTTTAATGCATAGAATGTTTGCCTTTACAAACACTAATTAAAAAGAAAAAAAGGAACAATCATTGGATTGGTTTCCAATATTGTTTTGACATGGTTTGGCTTGCTGCTACAAGAATTTACAAAAATAACTCGTGGGTTTTCATTTCCTTCCTCCTATTAAAGCTTTGGACAGATATTTGTAGGAATATCTTGAGAAATTCATGAATCCTATCTTTTTATTCTTTAGGAAATATATGGTTTTAGGGGAATTTAATGAAATGTAACATTTGTATTTGTTTTATTGGGTCATGGGAAAAGTGTGGAAACATTTCTGACTAGCTAGGCTATAAACTGTGAACATGGCAGGAACATTAGTTAACTGTTTTGTGAGGCTTTACAGTCTCTACGGATTCTAATTTACATGTTATTTGCATGGGACTTTGGTTTTCTAGTCAAAGAATAAAGCCAACAATGGTATGGAAATGCATTATGCTATATCACAAGACCTGATGGAAACATAAATTTCAGCACACGTTAATCTTTTAGGTTACACTGCAATTTACTATATGCAGTGTTCTTGTAAATATAACTGTGTATTATACTGTAGCTAATTGATGTTTATCTTAGTTCAGCACTTTTGCTAAGAGCTTGAGTTGATATATGTATTGCAAGTCCAAATTACTTAACAGAATTAGTATTGTAATCAATAATGCTAAGCGTAATGTGTTTTGGTTCAGTAAACTTGGGCATCTACTAAATAAAAGTTGAAGTTAATGCTATTGAAATTGTGAAAAATAAAAGCATTGCAAGTTTTTTGTTTTTTTCTTACTTTGGGGGAACTCAGGGCTGTATTGTATTTATTTTTAATGTAATGCTCTAAGGGAAAACTGCACTTCTGTTTAAAAGTAAAAAGAATACATACCGTGTGCACAAACCATCTTGCATTTTTAAGAGAACCAGCCTTTTCTCCTCCAGTTTTAAAATGTGACCTGTTGGGTAATGATTATCTCGGCATTATAGCATTTTTTATATTTTACAGAAAGAATTGGGTATTGTGTTGTGTGCATTAAAATTCATTAACCCCTTGACGTGGACGCCTCCCAGCCCTTTAAGGGGTTATCGATGAGGAGCAGTGTTTATGGTCATGTGACCGCCGTGATTGGCTGTCACAGCAGGCACATGATCGGAAAGCTCCCAATTGCAAGCAGCAGCAGTTTTTCTGTTAGCCGATAACTGAACTTTGCCGGGAGCACGCAGGGCACACTCTTGGCACAGCTGTGTTTGCAATGTGGTAATGCAAATATGCGGCTGCTCGGCACGCCCACCCACCGTAAGGTTGCATATTTGCGTGCCGTCTGCGCCAAGAGGTTAAAGTGTATTTTTTCCTGAAAGTTTGATGAACCTCTGCACAAATTTTTTGTGACACAAACAATTGCAACAACCACAATTTTATTCACAAGGGCCTTTGCTTTCAGAATATACAGTGTCTCACAAAAGAGTACACCCCTCACATTTTTGTAAATATTTTATTATATTTTAATGTGACAACACTGCAGAAATTACACTTTGCTACAATGTAATGTAGTGAGTGTACAGCTTGTATAATAGTGTAAATGTGTTCTCCCCTCAAAATAACTTGACACACAGCCATTATTGTTTAATCCGCTGGCAACAAAAGTGAATACACCCCTAAGTGAAAATGTCCAAATTGAGCCCAACATGTCTATTTTGTGTGGCCAGCATTTTTTTCCAGCACTGCCTTAACCCTCTTGGGCATAGAGTTCACTAGTTTGCCGCCACACATACATGACACCATCTGAACCAAATAAGTGTATCTTGGTCTCATCAGACCACAGGACATGGTTTCAGTAATCCATCTCCTTAGGCCGCGTACACACGGGCGGACTGTCTGACGGACTTGGTCCGCTGAAACGTGTTTCAGCGGACTATCCGCTCGTGTGTGGGCTTCAGCTGACTTTTTCAGCGGACAATCTGGCGGACTAAGTCTTTCGGAATTTCCGTAATATTGTCCGTCCAAACTTGGTTTCAGCGGACAGTCCGCTCGTGAGTAGGCAAGTTGGACGGACTAAGTATGGCGCATGCTCAGAAAGGATTTACACGGCCGAAGGTTGCATTGCAGTGTATTGGACGTCGAATTTCTAGTCCCGTCGTACGTGCTGTACACGTCATCGCGCAAGCTTTTAGCGGACTGTCTGTTCGTCGTTTGTGGTCAAGTCTGTTCATTCAAAAGTAGGACGGACTGTCTGTCGGATTGTCTGACGGACTTAGTTGGTCAGACAATCCGCCCGTGTGTACGCGGCCTAAGTCTGCTTATCTTCAGCAAACTGTAGGCTTTCTTGTGCATCTTTAGAAAAGACTTCCTTCTGGGACGACAGCCATGCAGACCAATTTGATGCAGTGTATGGTCTAACCACTGACAGTCTGACTGCTTTTAACCTCTGCAACTATGCTGGCAGCACTCATACGTCTATTTCCCAAAGACAATCTCTGAATATGTCGCTGAGCATGTGTACTCCAATTCTTTGGTCAACCATGGCGAGGCCTGTTCTGAATGGAACATGTCCTGTTAAACAGATGTATGGTCTTGGCCACCGTGCTGCAGCTCAGTTTCAGGGTTTTGGCAATCCTTCTTATAGCTTGGGTCCTCTTTTATATAGAGCAACAATTCTTTTTTAAGATCCTCAGAAAGTTCTTTGCCACGAGGTGCCATGTTGAACTTACAGTGACCAGTATGAGAGGGTGAGAGTGATTAATACCAAATTTGATATACCTGCTCCCTGTTTACTGCTGAGACCTTGTAACACTGATGAGTCACATGACACATGGGGTGGGAAAATGGCTAATTGGGCCCAGTTTTGACATTTTCACTTAGTTGTAGTGTAACTTCTTCAGTGTTGTCACATGAAAAGATGTAATAAAATATTTACATAAGTGTGAGGTGTGTACTCACTTTTGGGAGATACTGTATATGTTTGGGAGTTCTAAATCATTTTCTATCAACAATGTATGAGATGCATGTCATAATTGACCCAGTAGGCAAGCTCTCTAAGGAAGGTCTGCTATAATGCAAACTTTTTTTAATTTTTATACTAAAATTATTTCTAAAGTATTCACCTATTGATATGTACATGTTGGTGAGCACAAGTGTGAACAGCTGGTCTGCTGACACAGAGCACACTGCCACATTGTGCTTAATGCATATCCAAACCCAAAACTAATATTTGAATATACTGCAGCTTACAGATACTTAAGTGTGGTGACTGCATTCATTTTATTTTTTAAGGCTTTTTATTTTATCTTTATTTCTCCTGTTGATCCAGCCAGTAACACTTCATGTCTTGGGGTGGCTACCCTCACTCCTTCATTTGGAGGATGGTAGCCATCCATTGACAGCAGCATTATCAACTTTTGAGGAGCGTATTGTTAGATAGACTGGTAGATTTTGGTGAACTTTACATAAGTGACTAACAAGTTTGAGCCAAACTCCAGCTAATACTTTTTAAGCAGTTACCACGTATAACATTTTAGGTTTTGGGGTTTAGATAAAAAATAAAAATCACAGAATATTCCTACCTGCTCCACTGGCTGTCAGTTTCGAAAAATTAATGCAGTTGAATTTAGTAATGTTTGGCCCAACATACATATGGGGAAATTGTGATAAAACTAACCAACATAATTGATTGAACATGTGGAAGAGAAGGGTATATTTCTTGTTTTTCCTATTTTCACAAACAGGCAGAGGGATGCAAAAGCCGCTCAAAGCAAGTTGAATCGGTAGTAAACCACAGCCAAAAAAATAAAGTCGGTACTAGGCAGTTTAATAAGTAAAAAGCAGTGCAGCGCATAAACTTACAATGACACAATCAATAAAACTTCAATATTAAATGATGAAAGAGTCCATAATGTTCATATTCTAGCCAGTTTAAGTCATAATGTGCTAGTATGCATCGCATACTAGCACATTATAACAGACCTGAACATGAAGCCCTCCAGCGGTGTGCTGTCACTGCTGAAGGCGCTTCCATCTTCACCCAGTCGTCTTTCTGGGTTTGCAGGCTTCGGCTATCTGGTGCGGGAAGTCGCTGTTTACAGCACGTCTCTGAAGGAATGGCACGGGTATGCTATTACTTCAGAGCGCATGTGCCAGTGACATCTCTGGCTGTATCTAATATAAAGAAAAACTTTCCTGGTGGGACTTTAACAGTACTGGGTCACTTTTAAGTGAATATTTCTAGATTTAAAAAGTTAACAGTCTTTATTAATACAAGATATAAAAAGTGAAATGCATATTAAAAATGGTTGAATAGATTTCTTTACAATGTACTCAAGTTGGAATCGCCAGAACAGAAAGTGAAGATGATAAACAGCCAACGCGTTTTGAAATCGTTTCTCTTCTTCAGGGTGTGTAAACATTAAAGAAAGGAGATTACTTAAGAATCTGAGAGTACATCTTGAAAGAAGAACCAGAGTTGAAAGATTGGCTGGCTGCATTTTGTCCTCTAAACCTCACCGAGGGGCATCGCAACCGGTGCCCAAATAGTGAATCACTGGGGTCGGGTAATTCACCGCGAGCAAGGTGTTGGTATATATACTAAAACTAGAATATCCATGCAATGCCAGTAACTTTTGGATTGATTTCGTTGCACAGTCACCAAGAGTAATGGAGTATTGTTTAAAGTGGCGTACAAGTAGTGTTGCACAACCTGCATATTCTTGCTATACATATGGACATCATACACTTGTAATCTGTTATGCATTTAGATATGCAATATGCACGATACGCATGTAGGGCTGTTTATGGGTAAAAACCTCAGTAGAAAAAAGGGGTCTATCCCAGCGATTCCAAAGGACCGAAGTGTTGGAATTGGTCTGTGTAGAAGGTCGCCTGGTCTGAGGACAAAGGCTGCATCTAAAGTAAATAGTTTAGGCGATATTTACAGTACCTATAGGTAAGCCTTATTATAGACTTACCTATAGGTAAAAATAATACATGGGAGATAACTCCCACTTTAACGCTTATGAGGTCAAATGGAGGCAGGAGCATAACTGCATGTCAATTGCACTTCTGAGTCATCTCCAAAAGATCTCATAATTATCTCAAACTGATTATGCAAGCTAAATGCAATTGAAAGCAAGCTGCATTTTCTAATGGGCACAAGCCTAAAGTTCTTTGACACACTCCTTAAAAGTAGCTATACTTGTAATTCAGTTCATCTCCAGAGTTTTTCGCTTTGGGTAACAGGAATTGCTGAGAAAAAAAATACGTGAAAACCTTTTCTAGGTGTTTTGGTGGGTATCCACTCTGTCCACCGATCTCTACTCCAAAAGGCTGTATGTTTTATTTTGTTTTGATTTTTTTTCTTTGCTCAAGTGAAAACACTTCTGTCTTCCACTAATGTGGAAGACAGAATTAATTAGTTTAATGAAGTGTCTACCAAACATTTTGCTGGTAGCATTATACTGCCAGGTGATAGAAAAGAGCACTAGAACTAAAATCTGTAATTTCCTTGAGTGGTGAAAAACATGACCGAACACTATAAAGTATCAAGTAAGCTTGATAAAGGTCAGCAGACTGAATTACTGCTCACGGTAGGAAATGAAATAACATTGTATTTGTGTCTGGATTGTGAGGGTTCTTCTTTGATTGGATTTGATTCAGGGCAGGACCTCTGTCCTAGCACACACCTGGATGTTTTGGAAGATATTTGTCACGTTGTACTGCTCCTCTCCTTCAACACTAGAATGGAGACAAATACTAGACTTCAAATGTTTTGTATAAGGTGAAACATATGGTTACTTAAATAAATCAAGTGTAATCAAGCCACAGTTATATAATGCTGATTTTTTTCCTTAAGTATTTTATGCTGTTTTAAATATTACAGTGGTTGTACACCCTGTACAACCACTTTGAGCTACAGGTAACCTTATATTAACCACTTCCCGACCAACCACCGCAGTTATACTGTGGCAGGTTGGCTCCCCTGCGTGAGCCGTCATAGCTGTACGTCGGCTCACGCGATTTTTCGTTTTTTTGGGGGGGGGGTTTTTGTTTTTTTGGGGGGAATTTTTTTATTTTATTTTTTTTACCAAAAATATGTAGAGGAATACAAATCGGCCTAAACTGAGAAAAAAAATTACCTTTTTTTTAAAAAAATAAGGATATTTATTATAGCAAAAAGTACAAAATAATATTTTGTTTTTTTTCCAAAATTGATGCTCTTTTTTTTTTATAGCGCAAAAATTAAACGCAGAGGCGATCGAATACCACCAAAAGAAAGCGATATTTGTGGGGAAAAAAGGACATCCATTTTGTTTGGGTACAACGTCGCAAGACCACAATTTTTCACTTAAAGCGACGCAGTGCCAAATCGCAAAAAGTGCTCTGGTCAAGAAGGGGGTAAATTCTTCCGGGGCTGAAGTGGTTAAGGCTTACCTGTAGGTGCTGGGAAGATCTCCTAAACCTCCATGGTTTAGGAGATATTTACGAAAAAGCCAAGCGCTGATAACTACAGCGCATGCGACGATGACATCGGCGCATGCACAATTTAGAAAGGGCCCATCGTGCCATTTCTAATAGGAGTCATGCCGTGACTGGCGGCTTGCGCGGGAGTGACGTCACGTGACTCCGGCTAGTCACAGAGAGGGGCGAAGAGGGACACTCCCTGCTAGTGGGGACAACTGTGACATTGCGGGCTTCGGTTTCAGATAAGCGACACATAATGGGCTACTATGTGAGGCATAGTAGCTCATTATGCTTTACCTTTGCAGGGAAAATTAAAGAGGGAATTAAAACCCACCATGGTTTACTTCCTCTTTAATGGTTTATAACATTATTAAATATTTGTGTAAATATTTTTCCCATAATAACCTTTAGTGGCATACTTTCAAATGAACCTTTTATACAGTGTAATTCCCGGGGACAAAACATGCAGTGCTGGGCTTTATTTCCAATAAGAAAGCCCAGCGCTGCATGTACATTTGAATACTTGTACAGGCCGAAAATTTACAGGAATTCAGCTTTGCTAACGGGAGAGGAATGGGTTTTCTGCTCCACTTATTCAGTTGAATGTAATGAAATTTCTTGCCATTGAGGTTATTGAACTACTTAAGGACCAAGCCTCTTTCTGAGATTTGGTATTTACAAGTTAAACGTTTTCTTTTTGCTAGAATATTACTTGGAACCCCCAAACATTATATATATTTTTCCCTCACACCCTAGAGCATAAAATGGCGGTCATTGCAATACTTTGTCACACCGTATTTACGCAGCACTCTTAAAAGCACTTTTTTTTGGAAAAAATTCACTTTTTTAAAATTAAAAAATAAGACAACAGTAAAGTTAGCCCAGTTTGTTTTAATATTGTGAAAGATAATGTTACACCAAGTAAATTGATACCCAGCATGTCACTCTTCAAAATTGCATCTGCTCGTGGAATGGCGACAAACTTTTACCCTTAAAAAAATCTCCATAGGGGACGTTTAAATTTTTTTACAGGTTGCATGTTTTGAGTTAGAGGTGGCCTAGGGCTAGAATTATTGCTCTCGCTCTACCGATCATGGCGATACCTCACGTGTGGTTTGGACACCGTTTTCATATGCGGGCGCTGCTCACATATGCGTTTTCTTCTGCAGGCAAGCTCAGTGGGATGGGGCACGTTTACATTTTATTTTTTTTTCTTATTTATTTTACCTTTTATTTTTCATTTTTCCACTTTCTTTTTTTTTCCAAAAAAATTGTCACTTTTTTTGTATTACAGGGAATGTAAAAATCCCTTGCAATAGAAAAAAAGCATGACAGGACCTCTTAAATATGAGATTTGGGGTCAAAAAGACCTCAAATCTCATATTTACACTAAAAGTTGCTTTAAGAGCTATAGGTTTAAGTGACGTTTTGACGTCGCTTCTGCCCTGCAATGGTATGGGGACGGGTGGCGGCCATCTTCCCCTCACTCGTCTCCATACCAAGCCAGAGAGAAAACTTGATCGCCTCCGCCGCTACCGGTTAA
The DNA here is from genome assembly GCF_037356315.1 of Lithobates pipiens. Lineage (NCBI taxonomy): Eukaryota > Metazoa > Chordata > Amphibia > Anura > Ranidae > Lithobates > Lithobates pipiens. Next base: position 346,796,828 of record NW_027507758.1, read on the forward strand.
GCGGCTGAGGGTAACGGAGAGCGGCAGAAGGGGAAGCCCCTCTTCCACTGCAGATAAAAGTGATCTCACAGCGAATCTGCCACAGAGATCATTTTTATCTGAAACCAGACCGCTCACTGAAGAAGAGGATACCGGGGTTATGGTAGCTAGCTGTCTGGAAGTGGTTAAACCTCATTAAACATAAACCTATATTTTTCACCTTTTGGCTCTAAATTTTCCCTAACTATTTTGCCCCATACACACTATTAGATTTTCGGATGATTTTTTCCAACAGGGTTACCAAAACCATGTAGTGCAACGGCCTGCCTGATTGCATACAAATTGAAACTCCTAAGGTTTGACCTCATATTATATGGTTTTGGTAAATCTGAAGGAAAAACTCAGCAGAAAAACTGACAGGGTGTATGGGGCTTTTGTGGTAAGCGTTTGCTTAGTAAAATAGATTAGTACAGAGTAATTACCTGGTGATCTTGCCAGTGAACTTTACTTCCTTATTTAAAGTGGGCAACGCTGTGCTGGTTTATCCTTAGTCTTTTGAGTTGCCACTGTCTGTTCCTGCTCCATTTTCAGTGTTGGGAAGCCCTGCACCTTTTTTCCCCCAGCCGCCCCATGTGACATTTCTATATGTCTCTGCAGGTAGCTTTGGCATTATAATTGACAGTCACCCACTCCAGCTGTGATTATACAGAATGGGAGCTGATCTGTGGGTATCACGGACTTGATGTCTGCCAGCACTCACCAATCATCCAGCACTGAGGCGGAACGGTGGTCTGCCTATGAAAACAAGGCAGATCGCCCCTCTGTCAGTGGGGAAGACATGGATGCTGTGTTCATGTGATCACTGCAAAGGTGATCAAATACCACCAAAAGAAAACTCAATTTCTATTTAAAGAACATTCATTTTGGTACAGTGTCGCATGACCACGCAATTGTCAGTTAAAGTAGCGCAGTGCTGTATCGCAAAAAATGGCCTGGTCAGGAAGGGCGGTAACTCTTTCAGTGGTCAAGTGGTTAATCGCCACAGTTTTTTTTTTGTTTTGTTTGTTTTTTTTTTATTTCTTTTGCTAAATAAAATTTGAAAAAAAGGTGTTTTTCTTCTCACACAGTCTCACTGAAGTGAGTACACTCCTCACATTTTTGTAAATATTTTATTATATATTTTCATGTGACAACGCTGAAGAAATGACACTTATATACAATGTAAAGTAGTGAGTGTACAGCTTGTATAACAGTGGAAAATTTGATGTCCCCTCAAAATAACTCAACACACAGCCATTAATGTCTAAACCACTGGCAACAGAAGTGAGTACACCCCTAAGTGAAAATAAAATTGTGCCCAAAGTGTCAATATTTTGTGTGACCACCATTATTTTCCAGCACTGCCTTAACCCTCTTGGGCATGGAGTTCACCAGAGCTTCACAGGTTGCCACTGGAGTCCTCTTCCACTCCTCCATGATAACATCACGGAGCTGGTGGATGCTGGAGACCTTGCGCTCCTCCACCATCCGTTTGAGTATGCCCAACACATGCTCAATAGGGTTTAGGTCTGAAGACATGCTTGGCCAGTACATCTCCTTTTACCCTCAGCTTCTTTAGCAGAGAAGTGGTCATCTTGTAGGTGTGTTTTGAGGTCATTCTCCTATTGGATTTCTGCCCTGCTGCCCAGTCTGAGGGGAGAGGTTCATGTTCTGCTTCAGTATGTCACAATACATGTTGTCATTTATGGTTCCCTTAGTGAACTGTAGCTCCCCAGTTCTGGCAGCACTCATGCAGCCCCAGACCATGACACTGCCACCACCATGCTTGAATTATTTAAATAGTCATGTGACCATCAGAGTGCCAGTCAGCTTTGTGTGACCCTGGGCAAAGAACAGAATTACAAAGTGATCAGTGCAGGATACGTTACAAGCAGGGAATGAACTCTGCCCATGTATTGCCCACTGAGTAGCAGAGGGACTTGAAAATAATAGGGTTACTGAGTTACAAAAGATTTAAAAAAAAAGTGTTTAGAATCATTCAAATTTTTTTTTTTTTTTTTTTTAATATGGACCATGATGTTATTGCTATTTTTCACTACCCATATGTCCAAACGTGAACAAATGGGTCAGAGGGTTTTATCACAGCAGTAAACCAGGCATAAAAAGACTTGGCGATAGAACCATGAGTTTCCCTACAGGTTAGCTGCAAGTGGTAAATTTAAAATGTCCATGTGCAATTACATTCCTTTAACTGTACATATATAGTAAATGTCCAAAATAAGCATTTCATAAACTTTGTGACAAGCGTGACGCTTGTGCACAAGGACAGACCCATTCAGGATCATGCATCACATATTCCTTGTCAAATCCCCAGTTCAATTCATTTACACAGAATTGGACACTTACTGCATCCATGAAAGAGTGGAATGATCAAGCTTCATTTACATTTATCAGGAGATCAAAGCATTCCTCTAATTTTAATGTTTGTATTGCTCTTTATAGTAGAAGAATTACTACAAGTCGGGCTTTGTATTATTGTATAGATGCCAGGAGACCTTTTTTATTTTTTACACGAAACAGAGGGAATTTATCAAAACTGAAACCGACAGAATCTGGAGCAGCTGTACAACATAACCAATCCGCTTCTATCTCCAGCTTCATTGGTTGCAATGCGCAACTGCTCCAGATTCTGGCTGCTCTCTCATTTTGATATATTCCCCTCAGTGTGTGACAGGCTGTTAGAAGTCAAAGCAGAAACATGGTTTTACTGGGAAAGAAATCACTAAGGGGAATTTACAATGACTGGAGCAGCTGTACCAGTCATGATCCAGCTTTCTTTTCTAAAGCTAAAAATGGCAATAAAAGCAAAAGCGATTATTGATAATATCACAACGTACCATTTTAGATGTGATGGCTGCATTCATTTTCTTTTTTAGTCTTGCTTTCTTATATTTTAATCTGGTGATCCAGCCAGCACATCTGTTTTTCAAAAACGCAAGCTCTCCAGCAGAATCTCATTTACAGAGATGAGGCATATCATTTAACATTGCCAGAGATGCTGACAACAATCCATTTTTAATTATGTCAAATCTTAAAGGGGTTGTAAAGGTAAATGTTTTTTCACCTTAATGCATCCTATGCATTAAGGTGAAAATACATCTGACACTGCCTGCGCCCCCCCCCCCCCCCCGTTTTACTTACCTCACCCCTCAAATCCCGTGCTCGCCCCGCTGTCCTCTTCACCGCTCAGCCTGGCCGCTGATTGGCTGGAGTGGATGGATGAAAAGCAGCGCAGCCATTGGCTTGCGCTGCTGTCAATCACATGTACTGAAGCGAAGTGCCGGTGGGCGGGCCGTGTCATACAGCAAGCGGCTGTAGCCGCCGGCTGTATCACGGGAGCGCACCCGCAGGTGCTTCTCACCATGCGAGGGAGCTCACATGAACGTGAGAAGCACCTGCGGGAGGAAGCCGAGACAGCCGCCGAGGGACCCCAGAAGACCAGGTTCGTTGCCACTCTGTGCAAAACGAGCTGCACAGTGGAAGTAAGTATAACATGTTTGTTATTTTAAAAAAAATAAAATAAATTACTTTATAAGCAGTCAAAGCAAAATGTTTATTTCCTTTTGGGATTAAAGGGATTGTAAAGTATTAGCTGGTGTTTGGCTTCAATTTGTTAGTGTATTTCAATCTAATACACCTAATACTCGCCTCCTCCTTGATGACAATGCAGCTGTCCGCTGTGCCCCTGTACTTATTCATCCAGAATGGGGCCATTGTATTACAGGAAGTGTGTTACTGTCCAGATCAGCAGATGAAAACCAAGGAGAAAAAAAGCCTAAGAAAAAACTGATGCAGCCACCACATCTGATTGGTAAACTGCAATATATTATTTTTTTGGCTTTGCGTTTTATTACTGCTTTAAAAGCGGTAGTAAACACTGCTTGCCCACTTGTATCTACAGGTGAGCTTATAATAACATTTACCTGTAGATACAAGGAATATCTCCATGCACCACCTTCAGGAGATATTCACTACTTCTGCAGCCAGTGACGTCACCGGTACATGCGCACTGTGCTCTGAGGGACTGCATGCCATCCCTTCAGAGCTCTGTGGCTCCCATGCACATACGTGGGAGTCACGTCATCGTGTCTCAGCTGTTCAAATGGCCAGAGCCTAAAAGGAAGACCAGGGGAGGAGGGAAGCCCTGTCAGTGTTGACAGCGTGCTATTGGAGGGCTTCGTTTTTAAGGTAAACCTTTCACAATGTACTAACATGCAATGCATGCTAGCACATTATGACATTAGCTTGCAGGGGACTGCATTTTTTTAAGCATAGAGTTTATTACCACTTTAACTGAACAAGTTGAAGCTAGAAGCTGGTTGCTTACTATGTATGGTTACTCCTGATTCGGTCTGCTTCATCTTAGTAAATTCCCCTCAATGTATGTGGAGTGAAGCCGAGTGGTGGGAGATGGGTAGAGTTCCCTGGTTTAGCAGACAGGGATGACAACGCTGGTTGGGATTGCAATTCAAAAAGGGTACTAAAGCCTGGTAAAAATGGGCCAAATGTTGGGAGACATCGACCGGTTAAAAAAAAAAAAAAAACAGCTGACTTTCGGCACGGGTGTATGTCAATCTATCCGACAAAAGCTGGTCGATTGACTGGCTTCTGGTGGACGAGCATGCTAGAAAACCAGCAGCCAACTGACTCCCAATCCGCGTTTTTAACCAATGGCAGAGAGCGCTGATTGGAGTGTTTCCTGTTTCCCTGTCAGGACACAACAGCTCAGCAGGGGAGATTGCTGCACTTGCTTTGCATACCTTTTTCGTTCAACCCAGTGGGCTGATATAGGTTAATCATAGTGTGTATAAGGCTTAACCACTTAAGGACTGAGCCTCTTTTTTTTAACACTTGTTAGAATTATTATTTTTTGCTAGAAAATTACATAGAACCCCCAAACATCTTGCGGCGAATCTGCAGAGGAGACTACTTTTATCTTAAAGAGTAATGCACAGTGTTCCTGGAAATACCAGGGTTATGGCAGCTAGCTGCTGCCATAACCCCGGTATTTAGTGTCAAAGTATAAACGTACGGGTACGTTGTTTTGCATGAAGTGGTTAAGGTTTTGTGTTGTCAGCCCAAACAGGTTGGGAGCACAGCTTCTCCCTCATTATAATTGTTCTTTTATTGTTTACCTTGTGATAGTGAGAGTCCCTGTCTGAGAGTCCTGTGTCCATTTTAAACCCAATTTCCAAAACAGTCAGTTTGGGAAGCTCCAGCGGATGTTTTGTGAGCAAAGATACCCATGTTTTATTTATTTTTTCTTTGGGTTTGTAAGTCCAGATCGAGGCTGGAAGCTTGAGAACTCCAAAGAGCATTGGGTAGGATGGAGGCTTCAGTATTTTGTGTTCAGGTTTTCCAGAAATTCTGCAGGTTGTGGTGTGTGTCCACATGCACATACTCATTATAAGGCCAATCTGAGCATAGCTCAGAGGAGGTGTTGTTGGAGCAGTTGCTGCAGCCAGGAGGAATGTGTACCTCAGTTTAGGAACCAAGGCAATATTCTTGAGACTGCACTCCATGTGGGAGAGGTTCAAGGTCAATGGACTGAGAGAGTTGGGCCAACTGAGAGCGTGCGGGAGACCATAGCTGAGAAAACTGGGATAAAGTCCTGGGGACCAGAGGAAACCGTGAGTCTGAGGGGTGAGAAAACCTGGAGTGTCAAGAGAACCACTTGCTAGAGGCCAGGAGTGAGCCTGCACAGCATGGTACTGCAACTGAGGCTGAATGAGCCTTGAGAGCCAGGTGGCTTGGCATTTTTCATTTGTTTCTTCTTGCTGGAGAAGAACCCCTGTATGGACAATCCATGCATGTATGAACTTTCAATTTGTTGCCTTTAAAAAAGTGGGCTACTTCACTTGAAAACTGAAGTTTAGGGCTGAAACAACTAATCGATTATGAAATTAATTGATTACTATTTTCATAATCGATTAATCGGCCAGTAAAATAATGGGGTTAAAAAAAAACTAAAATTAGTCCTTTATAGTACAAAAATATAATCACTACTGTAAATATTACTTTCACTGTTCTACAGTAAAAAAATTAACCCCTTCCAGTAGTTATTTGCTTTTTTTGTACTATAAAGGGCTAATTTTAGTCTTTTTAACCCCATTATGTTACTAAACGTCGTAGGCCTGGTTCACATCTATAGGTTTATTGGTGCTTTTTACAGAAACGCACTACAGTTCATTTACATGGTTTCCTATGGGACACATTCATATCTGTGCTTCTTTCAGCCGCTGCATATTTGGAAAGGGTCAGGGACTTTTAACGCGAAACGGTCCTTTTTTTGGATCAATATACTTCAACAGAAAAGAATGTATTGCGTTTTTGCAGCAATTTGTGTTTTTTAATCTGCCCAAAAAAATGCAAAAAGCGCAAATTGCAGTAAAATCACGTGCGCAAAAAACACTGCAGAAACAGATCAAAAGCAAAAACTGCATAGGTGTTTACTGAGCCTTATGCTGGCCTCACGGATCAATTTTAAGGCGAGAATATTCAGAAGGAAAATCTTTGTACATTCACTGAATGAAAGAATTTTGTTTGAAATTTTCACTTCGTTTCTGAACAAAAACCACATACACTGAAAATTCCTTTGACCGAGAAGTTTTCTATTTACAAATTTTCCTGTCACTGTGGTTGAAAATGAACGTCAATTTGACCCATTTTTTTTATTTTTATTTTTTAAGGTTATTAATCGAAACAATAATCGGCCAACTAATCGATTATGAAAATAATCGTTAGTTGCAGCCCTACTGAAGTTCCCGTTTCGGTTACTGTCTACTCACTGTGCAAGCGCATCTACCACGAGGGCTAACTACCCCCATATTACAACATTTTTTGGTCACGCAACCTTGTCTTTTCTACTCCTAGTGGTCTCCTTGGCTTATATGGTTAAAGTAATCCCAATAATATATGCTGTTCAGATAGCCCTATCATGACCTTGGTTGGTTATAGTTTATTTGGAAATTCCTGTTGTGCTAATATGTAAAACAAGTTACAAAAATATGTTTGACAATTTGGTTATTTCTTTAAGAAATATTGCTATGCAGTGTACCTGATGTTTTTGTACTTAGTCAAACAAAAGAATATTTTTTTTTTGTAAAAACGACTTTATCGGAAACATTAATCACACATAATTGCTTGTAAATAATGTATAACAGTGCGCAATGTAAAATTATAATTGCCTTTTACAAATGAGTTAATAACCTTTTAGTCAGGAGAAGAGAGAGTTGGATGTTCTTTACCTGGTTTATTAAAATCCTTTATTGCAAAGTGTGCAGCACAAGAACATTAAAAAAAAAAAGGGGGGGGGGGGTAAACAAATGCTATACATGAACTTCATAGGGAATACTGTACTGCATTCCCTCCTAAAAGTAAATGTTAATGTGCAAAAACTTGCAAAAATAAAATAATAAATCTTCACCTTTCTCAGATTTTAATGAAAGGGGAGAAAAAGCAGCACCGCTGAGCTTTTGATAATTCATTGGATATGTTTTAAAAGAAGCGAGAGTGTTTTAGATAAATATCCTCTAGATTGTTTTCGTTCTCCCACAAGTCCTAATACAGGCACAACAGGACCATGATGAACGTTTCTGAAAACAGGATGGGCAACTAGATTTAAGAACTGAGCCTGCCAGCTCGCTCCCCTGGATAAATAACAACCGTCCCTGAGATCTGAATCACTAAACTGTACATTTTGCATGTCAAAATATCTTCGGGATGAGGATGAGTTATCCTCACTTTTAAGGAAAATGATCATTTTGTCCTGCAGGGTTGCAGTCCCTATAGGGGCATTTCTTACAGTAAGGCCAGTGTGAAAATCCATCTCCTATTTTATCACTGGGTATTTTGTGTAAAAAATAAAATCAAATAGTTTTAACCACTTCAGCACCGGAAGGTTTTACCCCCTTCCTAACCAGAGCACTTTTTACAATTTAGCACTGCGTCGCTTCAACTGGTAATTGCACGGTCATCCAATGCTGTACCCAAACTAAATTTGCGTCCTTTTTTTTCCCCTCCATATAGAGCTTTATTTTGATGCTATTTGATAACATCTGTGGTTTTTATTTTTTTTGCGCTATAAACAAAAAAAGCGAAAATTTTCAAGGGAAAAAAATTTCTCTTGTTCATTAACGGACACAGCTCCAGTAATCTTGACCGTGGGGTTATTACGCCACCTTCAGGAGAGGACTAGGCAGAACATGTAATACTGTACAGTCCTGCCCAGGGGGGCGGTCCCTCTGGTAATAACCCCTCATCCTGCTTCCTGCACCTCAGTTTTTTTTTCTGCCTAGTAAAGGAGAAAGACCTAGGCTCTCTGCCGGGACCATCGGTCCTGGGGATTTTGTTTTCAGTTTTTTTCCTTTTGTGCAAGATTTTAAGATCCTGTGATCTGCTATCAACAGCTGGCTGGATAATATAGATCCTTGTAGTCTCCCCAGCCTGGCAGTCGAGCGTGTGCAGACCCTAGCTACGCTTTGGGTCGCCCACGACATGCCCCTCAGGCTCCAGGGGAGGCCGGTGAGCACAATGCTCTGGGGCACACATATAACACCTGGGAGCTGACACTGGACACAGGCACCTGTAACAGCAGGGCGCAGCGCTCGGTCGTAGTTGTGAGTCCTGCGGTGGGGGGCCCCTCAGTCTGCAGCAGCTAGGAGGGTGGGATTGAGCATCTTGTCCTAAGTCCTTAAGGGTGGCAGACAGGGTGGGTCAGCATGGCATCAGAAACTAGTGTTTCTTCCCCAGACCTCCCTGCAATTGCAACCGGCTCGTCTGCAAACCGCGCAGTGCCTTTGGACGCTTTGTCGGCGGTCCTTGAAACGTTCATTGCCAGTGTGGAGACTGTGTGCGGGTGCAAAGGTGGTAAAAAAACGGCCCCTGCCCCCCCCCAGTCCTCCGGGGAGAGTTCTGATTCAGACTCAGGCCCCGCAGTGACTGGCGGCCCCTGCTCTGATGTGTCAGATGACGCTGACCAGGACCAATCGAACAGTGAGGATGATTCCCCATTCGGGTCCGCGCAAGACAAAATGCTAGTTGGAGCACTTATCACAACTGTGCGTGATACCCTGAAAATTCAGGATACAGCAGGATCCTCCGCTGAAGTAGCGGCCCCCTTTGGGTCCCATAAGCCAGCCCGTACACCTAAGGTGTTTCCATATCTAACTTATTTTGATAAGTTCATATACAAGAAATGGAGAAGCCCGCAATGGACCTTTTCGGTCCAAAAAGAATGACGGTGAGTTACCCCTTTGAGGAGAGCCTTCGTAAGAAATGGTCAGCTCCCCCGGTCGTGGACCTCCCCAGTATCCAGGTTAAATAAAGTAACCACGATCCTGGCAGAAGGGACTCTTGCATTTAACCACTTCAGCCCCGGACCAATAAACACCTTAAAGTGGGATTCCACTCTTTTTTTATTTTTTTCTTACCTGTCTCACTGGTGGGTGAGTGCTAGCTTCGATTGGCATCCACGTCCGGCGTTTATTTGACCCCCGGCGCGACGAATCTTTTCTTCAGGATGACTTATAAAAACCTACTCTGGCATTTTCCATTTTAACTGTGGGCGTCTGAAGCCCACAGGCATTTACTTCCTGGTATATGATGACGTCTGGCTCCCAGCATGCTCCGCTCCATCTTGCACATGCTCAGTGAGAGCAGTGACAAGGAAAGAAAAACTCCAGGAAGTTCCCGCCCCGTTGTCAAGGCAACGAAAACCACACAGCACAGAGAACAAAGAATGAATGAAAACGAACCACAGAAGCAATCACAATTCAAAATAGCAACGTCGACTCTTGAACTCGGAGGAAAATCTAACATCTGCTCAACCAATTTGATTTTCTATCTAAAAGGTATAGTGTCTTTACTTATTGATTTATATATATATATAGAGAGAGAGAGAGAGAGAGAGAGAGAGAGACAGAGATAGAGACAGAGAGCCATGTGTTTGTTTGTTTTTTTATCTTTCTCTTTCTCTCTCTCTCTCTTTATATATACATATATACATATATATATATATATATATATATATATATATATATATATATATATATATTTTAGATATAAAATTAAATATCATTATTATTTTTTTTATATATATTGTATAGCTAAGTAGTCTAATTAAATGTTATGCTCAATATATTTTAATATATCGTTCTATTCTTTACATTTTGTATGTAATTTTATTACTGCTTTCCTATTTTTTGTGTGTGTATATGTATATGTATAGTTAATTGTTCTATTTATTTCTATATGTAATCTTGCTGCACCTCAATATCTCATTATAATTGTGTGTGTGTATATAATATCTATATATATATATATATATATATATATAATGTGTGTATATATAAAATATCTATATATATGTGGGTGCGTGTGTATGTGTGTGTGTGTGTGTGTATATATATATATATATATATATATATATATCTGTGTGTAATGTGTATATATATATATATAGATATAGAGAGATAGAGAGAGAGAGAGAGAAAGAGATCTGTTTATTTTTTAATGTTTTTTTATAATCTATATATATATATATATATATATATATATATATATATATATATATATATATATATATATATACATATACTTAGATATTTATATATATATATATATCAATATCTATCAAATTAAATATATATATATATATATATATATAATGTGTTTGGAGATATAGGTATATGGCGTGATAGAAAATATATATATTTTCTTCATAATTTTCTATGGAACTGCTCAAGCTTATCGCTACGGCCTACATTCTATTTTAATTTGTATTGGTCTAAAAATTTTATATATCTATATATATATCTATATATATATTTCTAATAATACATTTTTTCTTGTTATTTCATTAAAAAAAAATTGACGTAAAGAACATCACCTTTCAAGTAGTGTGAAATGGTAAGTCCATTTCTATTTAGATTGTCATATATAATTATGTTATGGTGATATTTTTTGAAGTTGACTTGTATTATTTTTTTTTTAAGGAAAATACTGAAGTTCCATCAGGATCCAGAACAAGGAGTTATAGTTCTCTCACTCAAGAGGAAAGGGTAATTCAGATAGAATATTGTTTATATTATACTTTTATTTCAGTTGTATCTCTACACGTCTGGATGTGTATAATGATAGACCAAATTTTATACAATAATCACTTATTTCATATTTTTATTACCCATAAATATTAGCAATAAAATTAATAATTTTTCTATTTTGTTTAATTTTGTCTTTTATTGCTTTTGTATACACTCTTTGTTGTAATTTTTGTAATTTTTAAATGTTTATTTTAGAAAACTAAATAGTTCTTATTTTTCAAAATTGTATTTTTAATTTTTACGTATGCTTTTATATTATGCTAATGTGTTTATTTTTTTTATATTTTTTTAAGAGAAATATGATGATTGAACAACTGTTGGCAAGGTATCCCGACACAGAACACGATCCGGCCTTTCCCAATAATCCCCGGATAATAAGTACCCCTGACGATTCAAAAACAAGCCAAGCTGAAGATACCCCTGAAGACCGTATTGGCAACACTCACTGGTGTCATTGTGAGTGTTGCATACCAATGGCCACGCAAATAGAATCTGTGTGTTGCCGGGAAATACACCAGGTTGAGGGATGCATCCCTGAGTGCGGGAAATGTATCACCTGTGCGGATATGTTCATTTCCCAAATTGCGACGCAAGAACATGTTCAACTCACATCCCTGGCCATGCATCTTGATGAATTACCTGTCGTGGATGCCAACAACAATCGGTAATTATTTTCATTTGTAATCAATACATAACAAATACACTATGGTTTCTTTGGCCTTTTTTTAATTATAATTTTATTTTATTTTCAGGCGATTACGGAAGACAGCCTACCGACTATTCATGGCATGGATTTACGGATATTTAGGGAAGGGTAATCGGAGAGTAATTCCGTCCTGCGCTGTTAAAGTAGTTAGAGATGTTTTTCCAGATCCGAATGGTTCGTATGTGGGTTTTTTATATTCAGATGACTACGATGCCTCTGAGATGGCATTTCATTAAAGTTTTTTTTTTTTTTTTTGTTTATTGAATTATAATATATTTTTGGTTATTGTTTTTAATTGTATTATCTTTGTTTTAATAAATCATATTTCATTAAGATGATGGTTTTTGTATTTTTTTTCCACTGAATTGTATGTACACATTGCACAAACTGTGTATGTTTACTAATAATACACATGAAGCTGTAAGTAGAATTCAAAGCGTTTTATTAAATAAATAAAATAAAATAGAATATATATCTATATTAACAATATATTAAACATTATGTCCCTTACCAAACAAACAAAACTTTATTACTATTTACTTTTCAAAAAAGGAGCAAACTTATCACAACGACCGTTTCAATTATCAAAGTTGAGGAAAACGTGTCATATGCTCCCTTACTGCAGTACTGGTATCCGGCCTTTCTATCGGAGCTATATTTTTCGGCATATCTGGATTTTTGGGTTTCCACGAGGTGATTAGCGTCCCCTCAACAATGCTAATCATTTTAGAAAGCAGATGGAAGGCATGTTCATTCTCCATTTTTTTGAAGAGTTTACGGACAATCCATTTCTTTCTTCCTCGTGGAAACTCCAGACTTTTTCTTTCGACCGAAACAACTTCTCCTTTTTCATCTATTTTTTTTATCACAGCGGGGTTGCGTATCACATTATGATTATGGCATAATGCTGCCAATTTAGTTATAGCTTCCATGGAATCAAATTTATAATGAATTCGCTTGGGGCGATATTTTAAACATCATACTGTGATACGTTTCAATTACCCCGGTTTGACAAAAAAAAGTTAGATGTTTCATGTCCTTTTCCAATTGTGCATCTAGAACGATTGTGGACAATGCAACAAATGCAGGTGTATTTTTGATTAACCAGGGAACAGACGGAGATTCCTCGTTGATCTCATCATGTAAGCATTTGTGCCCGACGTTTCCAATTGTCCATACATGAACAATAACAACGTGGTGTAGTACAGATTGCCAACGTTCTTTTAAAAAGGTCTCGTTACCTTTACAATGTCTACTACACCAGTAGAAATGAGTCAGTATGGATGGCACCCACGGCAATAGTGCACGATGTATTTTTTTTTGGGAAATTTGAACCAATTTTCGTTTTAAATTTTTAACGTAATGCCAAATGTCGAATTGATGATTTAAATTTTTATATTTTTCGTTTGTTGACAGTAATTTTCGAATGCCAGTGTGTCGATCTGTTCCCACAAATTGAATATCCAAATTTTGGTCAATTATGCGATCTAAACATTTGGTAAATCCAAACTTCTCCATAGCAACGGATGAAGTTGTTTGTGACACCTGCACTAATTCAAAGTCCACAATTTTCTTGGAAAAGAGATCCATGAAAGTGTAAGTGGAGTATTTGGCAGAAAAACCAGGACTGTCACATTGACCGTCCCCAACAAGAAAAACTGGTTTTTCTGTCAAATCATTAATCACATTTGATCTATTCTC